>NW_022204888.1:0-7884 GCF_008831285.2 Nymphaea colorata | reverse complement strand
GTTATCGTCACTGACAATGCGTGTAATGTTTCAGAATCCAAAACCAAATTCTCACCCCGAAAACTGTGCTTACGATTATTTTTCAAAAAAACCGTTTTTTGGTGTACTTAGGTGTTTAGAATTTTGGATTTTTGCAAATTTTTTTACAAAAACATAGGCCGACGGTCCTCATTCACGCTGTATAGTTTTCAGAACTTCCCGTACGATCTACACACTAAAAATACGTAAATCTGTTTTTTTACGGCGAAATCGTCAAAAAGTGACGAACGCGTGAAAAAGTAACGAAAGCAATAAAATAAAATAAATATGAAAAATTTGCCGTTTTTTTGATCGTAAACTGTTTCGTTATCGTCACTGACAATGCGTGTAATGTTTCAGAATCCAAAACCAAATTCTCACCCCGAAAACGTGGTTACGATTATTTTTCAAAAAAACGGTTTTTGGTGTACTTAGGTGTTTAGAATTTGGATTTTTGCAATTTATTTTACATAAAAACATAGGCCGACGGTCTCTCATTCACGCTGTATAGTTTTCAGGAACTCCCGTACGATCTACACACTTAAAAATACGTAAATCTGTTTTTTACGGCGAAATCGTCAAAAAGTGACGAACGCGTGAAAAGTAACGAAAGCCAATAAATAAAATAAAATATGAAAATTTGCCGTTTTTTTTATCGTAAACGTTTCGGTTATCGTCACTGACAATGCGTGTAATGTTTCAGAATCAAACCAAATTTCTCACCCCGAAAACGTGCTTACGATTATTTTTCAAAAAACGTTTTTGGTGTACTTAGGTGTTTAGAATTTGGATTTTTGCATTTTTTTACATAAAAACATAGGCCGACGGTCCTCATTCAGCTGTATAGTTTTTCAGGACTTCCCGTACGATCTACACACTTAAAAATACGTAAATCTGTTTTTTTACGGCGAAATCGTCAAAAAGTGACGAAGCAGTGAAAAAGTAACGAAAGCAATAAAATAAAAATAAATATGAAAATTTGCCGTTTTTTTATCGTAAACCGTTTTCGTTATCGTCACTGACAATGCGTGTAATGTTTCAGAATCCAAAACCAAATTCTCACCCCGAAAACGTGCTTACGATTATTTTCAAAAAACCGTTTTTGGTGTACTTAGGTGTTTAGAATTTGGATTTTTGCAAATTTTTTTACATAAAAACATAGGCCGACGGTCTCTCATTCACGCTGTATAGTTTCAGGAACTCCCGTACGATCTACACACTTAAAAATACGTAATCTGTTTTTTTACGGCGAAATCGTCAAAAAGT
Source organism: Nymphaea colorata (assembly GCF_008831285.2). Taxonomy (NCBI): domain Eukaryota; kingdom Viridiplantae; phylum Streptophyta; class Magnoliopsida; order Nymphaeales; family Nymphaeaceae; genus Nymphaea; species Nymphaea colorata. Next base: position 6,600 of record NW_022204888.1, on the reverse strand, counting down.
GACGAACGCCAGTGAAAAGTAACGAAAGCCAATAAAATAAAAATAAATATGAAAAATTTGCCGTTTTTTTGATCGTAAACCGTTTGGTTATAGTCACTGACAATGCGTGTAATGTTTCAGAATCCAAAACCAAATTCTCACCCCGAAAACGTGGCTTACGATTATTTTTCAAAAAAACCGTTTTTGGTGTACTTAGGTGTTTAGAATTGGATTTTTGCAAATTTTTTTACATAAAAACATAGGCCGACGGTCTCTCATTCACGCTGTATAGTTTCAGGAACTTCCCGTACGATCTACACACTTAAAAATACGTAAATCTGTTTTTTTACGGCGAAATCGTCAAAAAGTGACGAACGCAGTGAAAAAGTAACGAAAGCCAATAAAATAAAAATAAATATGAAAATTTGCCGTTTTTTTATCGTAAACCGTTTGGTTATAGTCACTGACAATGCGTGTAATGTTTCAGAATCCAAAACCAAATTCTCACCCGAAAACGTGGTTACGATTATTTTTCAAAAAAACGTTTTTGGTGTACTTAGGTGTTTAGAATTTGGATTTTTGCAATTTTTTTACATAAAAACATAGGCCGACGGTCTCTCATTCACGCTGTATAGTTTTCAGGAACTTCCCGTACGATCTACACACTTAAAAATACGTAAATCTGTTTTTTTACGGCGAAATCGTCAAAAAGTACGAACGCCGTGAAAAAGTAACGAAAGCTAATAAAATAAAAATAAATATGGAAAATTTGCCGTTTTTTATCGTAAACCGTTTCGTTATCGTCACTGACAATGCGTGTAATGTTTCAGAATCCAAAACCAAATTCCTCACCCCGAAAACGTGGTTACGATTATTTTTCAAAAAAACGTTTTTGGTGTACTTAGGTGTTTAGAATTTTGGATTTTTACAATTTTTTTACATAAAAACATAGGCCGACGGTCCCTCATTCACGCTGTATAGTTTTCAGGAACTTCCCGTACGATCTACACACTTAAAAATACGTAAATCTGTTTTTTTTTACGGCGAAATCGTCAAAAAGTGACGAAACGCGTGAAAAAGTAACGAAAGCCAATAAAATAAAAATAAAATATGAAAAATTTGCCGTTTTTTTTATCGTAAACGTTTGGTTATAGTCACTGACAATGCGTGTAATGTTTCAGAATCCAAAACCAAATTTCTCACCCCGAAAACGTGCTTACGATTATTTTCAAAAAACGTTTTGGTGTACTTAGGTGTTTAGAATTTGGATTTTTGCAATTTTTTACATAAAAACATAGGCCGACGGTCCTCATTCACGCTGTATAGTTTTCAGGAACTTCCCGTACGATCTACACACTTAAAAATACGTAAATCTGTTTTTTTACGGCGAAATCGTCAAAAAGTGACGAACGCCGTGAAAAGTAACGAAAGCAATAAAATAAAAATAAATATGAAAATTTGCGTTTTTTTTATCTAAACCGTTTCGTTATCGTCACTGACAATGCGTGTAATGTTTCAGAATCCAAAACCAAATTTCTCACCCCGAAAACGTGGTTACGATTATTTTTCAAAAAAACGTTTTTGGTGTACTTAGGTGTTTAGAATTTGATTTTTACAATTTTTTTACATAAAAACATAGGCCGACGGTCCTCATTCACTGCTGTATAGTTTTCAGGAACTCCCGTACGATCTACACACTTAAAAATACGTAAATCTGTTTTTTTACGGCGAAATCGTCAAAAAAGTGACGAAGCCGTGAAAAAGTAACGAAAGCTAATAAAATAAAAATAAATATGAAAATTTGCGTTTTTTTTATCGTAAACGTTTCGTTATCGTCACTGACAATGCGTGTAATGTTTCAGAATCCAAAACCAAATTCCTCACCCCGAAAACGTGGTTACGATTATTTTCAAAAAACGGTTTTGGTGTACTTAGGTGTTTAGAATTTGGATTTTTGCAATTTTTTTACATAAAAACATAGGCCGACGGTCCCTCATTCACGCTGTATAGTTTTCAGGAACTCCCGTACGATCTACACACTTAAAAATACGTAAATCTGTTTTTTTACGGCGAAATCGTCAAAAAGTGACGAACGCCGTGAAAAAGTAACGAAGCAATAAAATAAAAATAAATTATGGAAAAATTTGCGTTTTTTTTATCGTAAACCCGTTTCGGTTATCGTCCAACTGACAATGCGTGTAATGTTTCAGAATCCAAAACCAAATTTCCTCACCCCGAAAACGTGCTTTACGATTATTTTTCAAAAAACCGGTTTTTGGTGTACTTAGGTGTTTAAGAATTTTGGATTTTTACAATTTTTTTTACATAAAAACATAGGCCGACGGTCTCTCATTCACGCTGTATAGTTTTCAGGAACTTCCCGTACGATCTACACACTAAAAATACGTAAATCTGTTTTTTTACGGCGAAATCGTCAAAAAGTGACGAACGCGCGTGAAAAAGTAACGAAAGCTAATAAAATAAAAATAAATATGAAAAATTTGCCGTTTTTTTTATCGTAAACCGTTTGGTTATCGTCACTGACAATGCGTGTAATGTTTCAGAATCCAAAACCAAATTCCTCACCCCGAAAACGTGGCTTACGATTATTTTTCAAAAAAACCGTTTTTGGTGTACTTAGGTGTTTAGAATTTGGATTTTTGCAAATTTTTTTACATAAAAACATAGGCCGACGGTCTCTCATTCACGCTGTATAGTTTTCAGGAACTCCCGTACGATCTACACACTAAAAATACGTAAATCTGTTTTTTTACGGCGAAATCGTCAAAAAGTGACGAAACGCGTGAAAAAGTAACGAAAGCTAATAAAATAAAAATAAATATGAAAATTTGCCGTTTTTTTTATCGTAAACTGTTTCGTTATCGTCACTGACAATGCGTGTAATGTTTCAGAATCAAAACCAAATTCCTCACCCCGAAAACGTGCTTACGATTATTTTTCAAAAAAACGGTTTTTGGTGTACTTAGGTGTTTAGAATTTGGATTTTTGCAATTTTTTTACATAAAAACATAGGCCGACGGTCCCTCATTCACGCTGTATAGTTTTCAGGAACTTCCCGTACGATCTACACACTTAAAAAATACGTAAATCTGTTTTTTTACGGCGAAATCGTCAAAAAGTGACGAACGCCGTGAAAAGTAACGAAAGCCAATAAAAAAAAATAAATTATGAAAATTTGCGTTTTTTTTATCGTAAACCGTTTCGTTATGTCACTGACAATGCGTGTAATGTTTCAGAATCCAAAACCAAATTCTCACCCCGAAAACGTGGTTACGATTATTTTTCAAAAAAACGGTTTTTGGTGTACTTAGGTGTTTAGAATTTTGATTTTTACAATTTTTTACATAAAAACATAGCCGACGGTCCCTCATTCACGCTGTATAGTTTTCAGGAACTCCCCGTACGATCTACACACTTAAAAATACGTAAATCTGTTTTTTTTACGGCGAAATCGTCAAAAAGTGACGAACGCCGTGAAAAAGTAACGAAAGCCAATAAAATAAAAATAAATATGGAAAATTTGCCGTTTTTTTGATCGTAAACCGTTTGTTATCGTCACTGACAATGCGTGTAATGTTTCAGAATCCAAAACCAAATTTCTCACCCCGAAAACGTGCTTACGATTATTTTTCAAAAAAACCGTTTTTGGTGTACTTAGGTGTTTAGAATTTGGATTTTTGCAATTTTTTTACATAAAAACATAGGCCGACGGTCCCTCATTCACGCTGTATAGTTTTCAGGAACTTCCCGTACGATCTACACACTTAAAAATACGTAAATCTGTTTTTTTACGGCGAAATCGTCAAAAAGTGACGAACGCAGTGAAAAAGTAACGAAAGCCAATAAAATAAAATAAAATATGAAAAATTTGCCGTTTTTTTTGATCGTAAACTGTTTCGTTATCGTCACTGACAATGCGTGTAATGTTTCAGAATCCAAAACCAAATTTCTCACCCCGAAAACGTGCTTACGATTATTTTTCAAAAAAACCGTTTTTGGTGTACTTAGGTGTTTAGAATTTGGATTTTTGCAATTTTTTACATAAAAACATAGGCCGACGGTCCTCATTCACGCTGTATAGTTTTCAGGAACTCCCGTACGATCTACACACTTAAAAATACGTAAATCTGTTTTTTTACGGCGAAATCGTCAAAAAGTGACGAACGCAGTGAAAAAGTAACGAAAGCCAATAAAATAAAAATAAATATGAAAAATTTGCCGTTTTTTTTATCGTAAACTGTTTGTTATGTCACTGACAATGCGTGTAATGTTTCAGAATCCAAAACCAAATTCCTCACCCCGAAAACGTGCTTACGATTATTTTTCAAAAAAACGGTTTTTGGTGTACTTAGGTGTTTAGAATTTGGATTTTTGCAATTTTTTTACATAAAAACATAGGCCGACGGTCCTCATTCACGCTGTATAGTTTTCAGGAACTCCCCGTACGATCTACACACTTAAAAATACGTAAATCTGTTTTTTACGGCGAAATCGTCAAAAGTGACGAACGCCGTGAAAAAGTAACGAAAGCTAATAAAATAAAATAAATTATGGAAAATTTGCCGTTTTTTTATCGTAAACCGTTTCGTTATCGTCACTGACAATGCGTGTAATGTTTCAGAATCCAAAACCAAATTCCTCACCCCGAAAACGTGTTACGATTATTTTTCAAAAAACCGTTTTTGGTGTACTTAGGTGTTTAGAATTTGGATTTTTGCAATTTTTTTTACATAAAAACATAGGCCGACGGTCCTCATTCACGCTGTATAGTTTTCAGGAACTTCCCGTACGATCTACACACTTAAAAATACGTAAATCTGTTTTTTTACGGCGAAATCGTCAAAAAGTGACGAACGCCGTGAAAAAGTAACGAAAGCTAATAAAATAAAAATAAATATGAAAATTTGCGTTTTTTTGATCGTAACCGTTTCGTTATCGTCACTGACAATGCGTGTAATGTTTCAGAATCCAAAACCAAATTCCTCACCCCGAAAACGTGCTTACGATTATTTTTCAAAAAAACGGTTTTGGTGTACTTAGGTGTTTAGAATTTGGATTTTTGCATTTTTTTTACATAAAAACATAGGCCGACGGTCCTCATTCACGCTGTATAGTTTTCAGGAATCTTCTCGTACGATCTACACACTTAAAATACGTAAATCTGTTTTTTTACGGCGAAATCGTCAAAAAAGTGACGAACGCGTGAAAAAGTAACGAAAGCCAATAAAATAAAAAAAATATGAAAAATTTGCGTTTTTTTATCGTAAACTGTTTGTTATAGTCACTGACAATGCGTGTATGTTTCAGAATCCAAAACCAAATTTCTCACCCGAAAACGTGCTTACGATTATTTTTCAAAAAACCGTTTTTGGTGTACTTAGGTGTTTAGAATTTGGATTTTGCAATTTTTTTTACATAAAAACATAGGCCGACGGTCTCTCATTCACGCTGTATAGTTTTCAGGAAACTTCCCGTACGATCTACACACTTAAAAATACGTAAATCTGTTTTTTACGGCGAAATCGTCAAAAAGTGACGAACGCGTGAAAAGTAACGAAAGCTAATAAAATAAAATAAATATGAAAATTTGCGTTTTTTTGATCGTAAACCGTTTCGTTATCGTCACTGACAATGCGTGTAATGTTTCAGAATCAAAACCAATTCCTCACCCCGAAAACGTGCTTACGATTATTTTTCAAAAAAACGGTTTTGGTGTACTTAGGGTTTAGAATTTGGATTTTTGCAATTTTTTTACATAAAAACATAGGCCGACGGTCCTCATTCACGCTGTATAGTTTCAGAACTTCCCGTACGATCTACACACTAAAAAATACGTAAATCTGTTTTTTTACGGCGAAATCGTCAAAAAGTGACGAACGCGTGAAAAAGTAACGAAAGCAATAAATAAAAATAAATATGAAAATTTGGCGTTTTTTGATCTGTAAACCGTTTCGTTATCGTCACTGACAATGCGTGTAATGTTTCAGAATCCAAAACCAAATTCCTCACCCCGAAAACGTGGTTACGATTATTTTTCAAAAAACGGTTTTTGGTGTACTTAGGTGTTTAAGATTTGATTTTTACAATTTTTTTACATAAAAACATAGCCGACGGTCCTCATTCACGTTGTATAGTTTTCAGGAACTCCCCGTACGATCTACACACTTAAAAATACGTAAATCTGTTTTTTACGGCGAAATCGTCAAAAAGTGACGAACGCCGTGAAAAAGTAACGAAAGCTAATAAAATAAAAATAAATTATGGAAAATTTGCGTTTTTTTATCGTAAACCGTTTCGTTATCGTCACTGACAATGCGTGTAATGTTTCAGAATCCAAAACCAAATTCCTCACCCCGAAAACGTGGTTAGATTATTTTTTCAAAAAAACGTTTTTGGTGTACTTAGGTGTTTAGAATTTGATTTTTACAATTTTTTTACATAAAAACATAGGCCGACGGTCCCTCATTCACGCTGTATAGTTTTCAGGAACTTCCCGTACGATCTACACACTTAAAAATACGTAAATCTTTTTTTACGGCGAAATCGTCAAAAAAGTGACGAACGCCAGTGAAAAAGTAACGAAAGCTAATAAAATAAAAA
>NW_022204887.1:0-55213 GCF_008831285.2 Nymphaea colorata | reverse complement strand
AAGAATATGGTGCTTTTATGTATTTTTTTTTAACAGAATATTTACCATCAAGAATTGAAAAGTCTCAGCGCAGGTTACACAAAAGACTTTACCTCCAGAAAGTTGTAAGCTTCAATAGTCTTATATGTACTCTTTTTCATAAGGTCAAACAAAGAGATCATTGTACTCCGAGAAGAGTAGCATAACTGGTCGAGTTAAGAGTTTGGTGAGAGTCAGGTAGTCAGTTCCAATACCATGAGCATTATTCTCATGAACCATAAAGGTTGGCGGAGCTATCCCAAACTGAAGGAGTGACAGTAAATTCACCTGGTTTTGTTTCTAGACCCTGGGGTAAAGGGGACGAGTAGAGCTTCTGCCCCTCATGGATGCAGGTGGCAGGTTCACTCCCGCTCACCCATAACAAAGAAGGGTTTTCTCCACAAGCAAAAGGGTCCACTAAAATGTCATGCATTTGAGAACAGTGTCTATAAAAGTTGGCCTGAATTAATTTAAGTCAATTTGAATTGTTTGGCAAACCTGTTGTTGCCCCGTGTTGTTATTTAATTATCTTTAAATACTTTTAAGATTTTTCCTTTTCTATTTTTCACTTGTTTTTTTAAATATAGTATACTGATTTATCTTACCAACAGCCTGCAGGTTGTTTCGCTTTGGGTTTGGGTTCTGATTTCGATTGTTATAAACATTTATTAGAAACGAATGGTCTATAGAATGGATTCATTTTCACTATTACCCAAATAAATATATATTGTTGAAGGTTCCACACTGCATTCAATCATCAAACAAGTAATATACTTAATTTGCTATTTATTTTAAATGTGCATTTGTCAGTGTGAATTCAAATTTTATTTTAAAATTTTATACGAACCCTATTTTGATTGTCAGGACCATGAAATGCATGGAAGTATAAAAAATTGAGATTGGGGCTAGAGCCTTTGGTGGAGTCATACGTGGGCTGGTGTAGGCAGTTGCCCAAATGGTCCTATCAAATTTCTTTGTTTTCATTTTTACGTAAGCTTTCAACTACTTGCTTCTTTATATGCACCAGTGACCCTATAGGTATGAGATTCTTTAAATTAGTGCCCCTAAGTCCAACATTCCTAACTCTAGCTGCCACTAACCATGGTTGGAGGTGGAACTAGCTAGATGATAAAATAATGAAGTTTCTGATAATTGATTGTACTAAGTTTTTTCTTAATCATGTAATAAATATGTTACCAATTGGCAGCTTCCCCATTGACCGTCAGTGTCGAAAACTCAAGCAGCATCGATTGAAGAATCAACAAGCGACATCCCATGACAATGCTGGTGGCTAAAGTTCAGTTTCTCCTCCTCCACCACCCTTCTCTCCTCATTCTTCTTGACTTTTATTTGAATCCCTTGAATATTCAGGAATGACCCGGCCAATCCAGTTTTCAGTCGACCTGATCGGATCATATGAAAATGCCATCAAAGGATCTGTAATGGCCCACCAAGCAGGAAAGTTGCCATGATCTTTGAGAAAATTGATTTCTCACTACATGGATAAGCTTGCCCTAACCCGTCAACTTGTAACCTCAACCTCATCTTAGTGGCAGTACCCAAATTTTTTGACTGAACATCGCTTGAGTCACCGACCTGAGTTTGACAGTACCCATGTGGGCACTATGAAGTGACTAGAACTGAGTCCAGCTTTATCACAATATAATTTTTGACTAACTGGTGTGGGTAAATATGGTGCACACTGACCCACCCTTAGCTCTGCTACTGCCCTTCTTACAACATAGTCCCCTCACAAAATGTTACAATGTCAGCTGGTGTCTAGAAATTAATGACATAGACAGTGGATTAAATTATTTATTTAATTACCTACTTAACATTTCAATAAAGCGAGGGTTTCCCTCGGCAGTTTCCCAGCAAAAAATTACCTACTTGATATCACAAGCAGTGGCTGCCGGATGGGCATGCAGACCAATTACATTATTATACTTGAACATATATGTTAGGTACGGGAAAACTATATATGTTACACTTATAACATGATAACTCGATTGCAAGATAATCTAAGCAAGGTTATCATTTGAGAGCAATGTGTTATACTAGTGCAACTAGGGTGGAAGCGCTATGCCAGTTGATGGACATTTGGCTCTACTCACATGGGCATGGGCATTATGGGAAGCCGGGTTTCAGTTTTCACTCAAACTGAAACTTGAAACTGGTTATGTTTACACCCCTATGTATAAAAAAATGTACATAATAAGTAAAAAATAAAAATAATTTTTTAGAAGGATAAAAAGGGTTTATGAAAAAGCAAAAAATCCCAAAATATACACTTATTTACCAAAAAAGTCAAAAATACCCCAACTCCTTTCTTTTTTTTTCCTTTGGTATACATTTGCGTGTACAACCTTGTGCATGTAACTCGATATTAATATATGTTATTTTATGTTCCCAAGAAAGAGATCAGGATGGGCATTTTCCCACATAAAAGGCATATGAGAAACATCAAATGGTAATTGGTGGGTCCTGTCCGGCCATATACATGTAAAAACAGTATGGCTGGACCATTGACGCAGGGCGCAGCCTGGTTTCTTGGATTGCTATTTTGACAAGTAATGACAGGTCGAACACAACGAGGAGCCACTCATTTATTTCCATTATTTGGTTTGACAAGTAGCGACTGGCCGAACACAACGAGCAGCCACTCATTTATTTTCTACATTTAGTTTTCCAAAGAAAGACCAGCCTGATCCGTTTGGTGTCCTTTGACCGGACCGGGCACAAGCCCTGTACTGACAACACGAACCAATATCACTGGACAAGGTAGGGGTGTAAAAAAGGAGGCCCAGGCTATCGCCGAAAAGAACTCATGGGTGGCTGACCGACACACTCTCTCTCTCTCTCTCTCTCTCTTGTGTGTGCCTGTGAATATATATATTTATACATATAAGATGATAAAAAAACATACCACTTAGGTAAGGGATGGAAGCCAGGCCTATTAAATATCTTTTTTCGTAATTTAGCAGTATCTTCAAATATGGTGATAAACATACATTAAGTTAGTTATTTTTTATTTTATTAATATACCATAATAATTAAGAAAGAGATGGCTCTTATCACATTAAAATTTTAATAGTAGAAAAAAACACTTCTTTTTATGAAAGTAATTTGAACTTGAACATTATTTAGATTAAATTAGTGTTTATAATGAACAAATTAGGAGATTCACATTTTGTTCAAAACACTTTTTAACACAAATATAAGAGGTCTGTTGGTTTTTGTTTGTGACCGAAGTAGTGCGTGTGTGTGTGTGTGTGTGTATATATATATATATATAATTTTCAATGACATTGCTATTTCTTTTATAAGGACCGTGGTGTAGGTACTGTGAATAGCATTAAAATAGGGAAGGGGAAGTTGGTCGATCAAACCAAGGCATCTTTCAGATGTGGTTTCATTAGCATATCAGTCTTCTATATGCTTTTGTGGTGATGCTGATCTGTGTTGAAGTCGATGATATATGTGAGAGACTTCCTACATAAAAAAGGACCAAAAGTTGTGGAAACTCATTCTTCTGCTTGAAGAGTCATATTTAGCACTTGTTGGACATAATAAAAAGACGGTCAATTGCCTCTGATGTAACAGATTTTGATTTTTCTTGTTGTCATGGTATTCATAATTCATGTTCTTCCATAGCCACCATATTGCCATGGGAACACAATCTTCCAACTTCATATAAGTATTTTGATTCGAGCCTTTTTATTCCACCTCCACGTCTGCGTCTCTTTCACCAAGTCTGAAACTGTAATATCAACGATGATAGAACTGTCATATCATGTAAACTAATGGTTCCTATTCAACAGGGTGGTTCCTCTCTTTTTTGACTTGTCTACCACCGAAAGTGAAAATGTGGTGGAAGAAAGAAACAAAGAAACAGCTCCATGCCATTTGAGTTCTCTTGCATGTGTAGAATAGAGAGAGAGAGGGACAGAGAAAGAGATGGGTATTACATGTTTTATTCTTAGAGAGAGATGAGCTTACGGGTGCCCCCAAGTAATTTTATAGGAAATAAGTAGTTTTATGGGAAATGAAACATGAATTAAACAATTCTCCAACCTGTTAAGCCCAAAGAAAAAAGACACAAAAATACAATTGGCCTCATAGATGGCTCATTTTTTGAAATTATTGGGTTGTATTGATATGGTAGAAACTTTTGGTAAAATGGATTTAGGTTAAGGATTCATGACTTACCCATTGAGTGACTTTGCCACTAGATATTTCCAAAATGAGTACTACCATGTCTGGATTCAATAGATATGTTGTTATTCAGGCTTCCTTATCCTTTTAAGGCAAGGTCTATGGTAAAGAAAATCCAATGCCTTTTTGGTCCACTTTTTGAAATTGTAAACAAAAGCAAGACCTAGAAACGAAATGTTTTTTCTTTCTTTGTCCATCCTTTCCTCACTTTTCTCCTTTCCCTTTCCATTCTAGCCATCATCCAAAGCATTTGGATGATGAATTTTTGCCAACCAAACATATTTTCAAAAATGTGGACTAATGTGTGGGCCTCTTTAATTCAAATTTGGATGATGAATTTTTGCCAACCAAACATGTCAGTTATAATTCAAATTTGATAATAAAATATTCAAGGCATGACATGATGGGTGGCTAAGTCTCTGGTGCCAAAGTCCCCCTCTCGATTGATTTGGGGAGTCAAGGCACATTCATTAATTTTCAGTACATATAGCCCGTTTTCTTGAGTTTCCACACCAATCTTCCACTTTGATATAGGGTCCTGCAATACATTGTTAGTGGGGGAGAAAATAACTTGGCAATTTAAATCTTTAACAATTTTTGAAACGGACAACAAGTTACTTGAGAGATCAGGCACATAAAGCACTTTAGATTTAACACCATTTCTATGAAAATCTAACTCTTCTCCTTGAACAAGCATTGAGGAGCCATTCGCAGTAACATGATTTTTTTTCTAGGCATTGAAGAATAATTACTAAGGTTATGGCAGTTCATAGACATATGATCACTAGCTCTAGAATCGATTATCCAATAATCAGACTTGAGGGAAATAAGAGCATTACCGGTAACACTTGTTGATGTTGCAGTAGCATTTTTCTGCTCTTTACCATGATGATCCTTGACATTTTTAAGTAGTTCACTTATTTTTTCCAGCAGCTGAGTAAGATCCGAAGTATCCAAAGTTTTGGCTGTAACTTTGGCTACGGCAGTGGTGCTTTCTTTTTCTTTTTTTCTTTTTTTTTTTGGCCTCATGGTGGTTGGTTTTTCATGGAGGAACCAACACCTTTCCTTTTTACAATGAGAACATAATCGTCGTGGACAGTTCTTCCACTTGTTTTCACTGTTTTTATCAACTCCATAGAAGCAACCTATTCTACATTACCAGAGTTGTCCTTTGGAGGATCAAAATTTTGAAGCATTACCTTTTTTCTAGATTCATCTCTTATAAGAATAGAACAAACAGTGGGAAGAGAACGAAGTTCCAGGGACATTAAAATCTGGCTTCGGATGGGTTCATACTCTGGGCCAAGAGTCACAAGAAGTACAAAAAATTTCTGTTGTTCACGTTTTTTTTCTCTGGATCAAAGAGTAGCAGACATATCCATAAGATAGTCAAGTTCATCCCACATACCTTGTATGTTGCCTAGGAGATTGCTGAAATTTTTGTTTTGCTTCTTAAGATCCCAAATGACTTGAGAGAGTTGATACATATGAGCAATGTCATTTTTCTCACTATATGGTTCCTTCACCTTCCTCCAAATTTGGTGAGCAGTTTCTGCGAAGTAAAATCCTTGAGTGACCTTAGGCACCATAGAGTTAATCAACCAAGACATTATGAGATGATTGGTGGATCGCCATTCTCTGTAAGTTGGATCTGTTTCAGCAGGTTTTGGAAGATCTTCAGTAACAAAATTCAGCTTGCTTGTGCCACTCAAATAGAGCATCACAAATTTGGACCAAGCTAAATAGTCGCTGCCAATTAAAAGTACAGAAGTAATTTTGTTTGCAGGGCTTGGTTGCTCCTGCACGATAATTTCTTCCACCACTTTGCTGGTGGTTCCAAAGCTTGAGTCTTCTGTCATGATGAAATGAGCAAGATCAAGCACCAGGAGATAAGCAAAATGTGCCAAGAATGAAAGTCAATGCTCTGATACCATGTTGAAATGGGATAAAGAAAGAGAACCAAGAAACGAACACTGATTTTTATGTGGTTCGGTCCATAGACATACATCCACGATGAATGCTAGAGCAGTTGCTCCTTTGATTTTCCCTGTTTCCTTATTTTCTTTCTTTGCTTTACAAGTATATATACGATACATGAGGAAAGCAAAAGACAATGCATACGATCATTGGTACACTTTACATACAAAACTCAAAATTATCGAGGAAAGAATGTCAGTAACGTATATTGCAGCAATTTTTCCAATGTTCAAATCGATTTCAATAAGGCAAGAATGAGAATGATCCATTGAGCATGCTGCGCTAGATGTAACACCCACTTTCAACATCATGAAATTCATAATTCCTCTTCTGATGTAACAGATTTCGACCTTTCTTTATCCGTTTCCCTCTTTCTCTCTCACAATCTGTCGACCTCTCTTTATCTATCAATCTCGCTTTGTCACTTTTACCTTCTCCTCCTCCTTCTTGGTTCAGAGAATGCCAGATCGTGTGCTCTTTCCTCTCCACAATGAAACCCAAAGATTTCCCACTAAAAGTGTCTATCTCTCATTCTCGATTGCTCGACCAAGAAGCCATTTAATGCCAACGCCATCACCTCATTGCACAAACCCAACATGCCCACCGCATCGTGCAGGGTCTCTACCTTCCCCATCAGTGACCCAACTTGCAGTCTGAATGGCATCATCTCTTCTACCCCAACCAGCAGCCTCCAAGCCCTCACCACAACCCGCAGTGCACCACCATCACTCTTCATCCCCTATCTGCCCCCCAACCTGTTGTCCACTGTCAAGCTTGTAGTAGGTGCATGTGGAGAGTAAATGTCTATTTTGAGGTTGAAGATTCATAGTAATTAAAAACGAGCAAAAAAGAGTCGCACAATCATCCCCTGCTGCTGCTCAATGGATTAATTTGGTAGAAAGAGATGGATAATCCTCCTCTATTCTTCTTCTACTTACCAGATGATCATTCTCCAAATAGGTCGATTTGAAGCCTTGCAACCAGAAACAATCTATTCATGCAAATGTTTAATCATAGTGTTTCTCTCCCTGCAAAGAGCTGATCTCTTTCTTGCACAATAACACTGCGATCATTTTGCACAAGAGAAGATCTATGGGGATTGTCAGGCATTTCTTCATATTCATGTTGGTAGAACTTCTTTATTATTTTCTCCTAGTGATTGGACACTTGACCTTCTTTTTTTTCTTTTGCTTTGAGAAAGAGTGAAACTAGAGATGGGGATCGTTTTTCACCATTTTTTCTTATGTTATCTTAGATTGTCAATTTTCTTTATCCATTTTCCTTTGTCTTAATAAAAGAAAAAACAATTAACATGACATGGAAAGCATGAGGCAGGGGATTGAAACCTACACATCACTCAATTGGCCGCCTTGATCCAAGACAATCCATTTTCAATCAACATGAAAAAGTTTGTATTATAATTTCTGTAAAAACTTTTCAAGGAAGTAAGCGATAGGGTGGTTCTACGCCGAAGTTTTCAAATTTCATATACTAAATCTCTAAGATCAGTGTTGATGAGGAGAGCAATTTGTTGATATGTTTGCATTCCCAAAATTTACTTTGATTTTTGAATTGCTTCAGCAATATAAAATTTTATTTTTGAAATGAGAGAGAGGGAATCACCCGTCTGTATGAAGATTGATTGTTCTCGGGATGTTTATGAGGATAACCAATCCAATGGCTATACTTATTCTTGATGCATTTCACTTTTGCTTAAAAATCTTTTTCATTCTAAATATGGTGTGGTGTTTGGAGAAAATGTTGAAGATTTGATGTTTCAAATTTTTGAGAAAGTTTTAAAGAATCATTTAAGAGCATAATCCATTTTGATTTGAGAGATTTTGAATTGAGAAATCTTTGCAAATATTATTTGGAAACCTATGGAAGATAATATGGGTATTTTAAAGATCATTTTTTAATGTTGATTTAGTGTCCTCTTAAGAACTTAAGTAAATTTAAGATTTTCCTCTAATTCGGTATTACATCGCTAGAGCTTCATTTCATGTTACTTAAATTCTTTTAGAGAAATGCATGTGATTATTTGTGAATTTCCCAAGTGCATGTGAATGTATGAATGGATTGAACTTATATAATTGGAAGCAAATCCTTCATTCCTACTATAACATTTATCTAAAAGCATTTTTACCATCACATACATGTAAGTTTCCCACTTTTATTTACATAATTGTCTTCAATATTCTTATGAAGAGAGACAAATTTTTGAAAATGGAATGAGGTTGTAGACTATCAAGCATGATTCTAATATTAGATCATTAATTGAGTTTTGGTCTCAATGAAGTTGATAAACAAATATTAAAATCCTAGACCTTAGGGAAGAGGTGTTTGAGAAAATGTGTTTGAAAAAATTGAAAGAAATGAAAAGAAAATAAAGAAGAAATGATTCTTAGTAATGTCTTAATTTTTAAAAGAGAGAGGTGCATATATGTATACATATATATAGTCACATGTATACATATGTGAAAACTTATAAAAGAAAGATTTTAAATCTAATAGAAAGAGAGAGGTAGAAGAAGATTTTTTTAGAGAGAGATTTTAGAGAGAGAAAATAAAATGCACATATAAATTCATTTATATGTATACGTATATAAAAAATTGTAAAAGAAAATGTTAAACTATAGGGAAAAGAAGACAAAGAGAGGTAATTATGTGTATGTTGGTAGAAGAAGTTTTTTTTAGAGAGAGAGATTTTAGAGAGAGAAAATGAAATGCACATATAAATTCATTTATATGTATACGTATATAAAAAATTGTAAACGAAAATGTTAAACTATAGGGAAAAGAAGACAAAGAGAGGTAATTATGTGTATGTATAAGTATATGACACGTATATACACATATGCCTTTATGAATGTTGAAATCAAGAAATAACTTGAAAAATATCTGACTTCGGTTTTTCTATATAAGTCGATGAGGAACTTGGGCTCATGCAAGAGGCTAAATTAAGTTTCCGAAGCCTCATTGAAGATGGTTCTTGCTTTCAAAATTCTTTTGGAAACATGAATCCAAATATTTTTATACGTGAGCATAAATAATAATCATTTCATCTATTACAAGGAAATGGAGAGCAACATAAAAAAGCTCTTATTGGGATCCATATTCGGGTGATTTCAGGAAGATGCATTTTTTAACATGTACACTGAAGGGCTTTTTCAGGTTGGACAAATCCTAACATCAAAATCAACATAATAATGAAGAAATTCCAACCCAAACGCTCATTCTTATTGTTTATTTGCATATTAATTAAAAAAATTAGTTTACTATGCGTGAACATCATCTCAAACATGAACAATTAACAACATGAACGATTGACAAAGTCCTATCATGTAAATTAATCATTTCAATTCAACAGGATGGTTCACCTTTTTTTGACTTCTCCATCACTAAAAGTGAAAGTGTGGTGGAAGAATGAAATAACGTGACAGCTCTATGCCTTTTCAGTTCTTATGCATGTCTAGAGAGAGAGAGAGAGAGAGAGGAGCGAGAGCAAACAGAAAGATGGGAATTCCTTCCGGCAATAGCTAGTGTTGATCGACGATCATGAAGATTCATGAGGACCGTGGTGTAGGTACTGTGAGTAGCTTTAAAATAGGGAAGGGAAGTTGGTCGATCAAGGCAGGCGTCTTTCAAATGTGGTGTCATTAGCATATCAGTTTTCTACATGCTTTTGTGGTTGATGCTGATTTGTGTTGAAGTTGGTGATATACGTGAGAGACTTCCTACATGAAAAAGGATGAAAAGTAGTGGAAACT
The DNA here is from genome assembly GCF_008831285.2 of Nymphaea colorata. NCBI lineage: Eukaryota > Viridiplantae > Streptophyta > Magnoliopsida > Nymphaeales > Nymphaeaceae > Nymphaea > Nymphaea colorata. Next base: position 45,233 of record NW_022204887.1, on the reverse strand, counting down.
TGTTATTTTGCTTGAGGAGTCATATTTAGCACTTGGTAAGTCCTATAAAAAAGACGTCAATTGCTTCTGATGTAACAGATTTGGATTTTTTCTGGTTGTCATGGTGTTCATAATTCCTGTTCTTCCATAGCCACCATATTGCCATGGGAAACACAATCTTCCAACTTCACATACGTATTTTGATTTGAGCCTTTTTATTCCACCTCTTAAGTCTGCGTCTCTGCCACCAAGTCTGCAACTTTAATATCAAGGATGATTGAACTGTCATATAATGTATATTAATGGTTCTATTCAACAGGGTGGCTCCTTTTTTTTGGCTTGTCTTCCACTGAAAGTGAAATGTGGTGGAAGAAAGAAACAAAGTGACAGCTCATGCCCTTTGAGTTCTCTTGCATGTAGAGATAGAGACAAAGAGAGGGAGAGAGGAAAAGAGATGGGAATTACATGTTTTATTCTTATTTTAAATAGTAGTTTGTGCTGCCGAGTGGGAGAGAGAAATTAGTTAAACTGGCACCCCCAAGTAATTTTATAGGAAATGGAACATAGATTAAACAATGTGCAAACTGTTAAGCTCAAAGAAATAAGACACAAAAATACAATTGGCCTCATAGATGGCTCATTGTTTGAAATTATTGGGTTGTACAAAAGGGTGAGCAATAAGCCGAGTACTGTTCGCACCCCACCCCTTTCTCAAAGGGGGTCGAAATGCGAATCAGCAAAGTTCTTTAAAAATTGAGGTTTTGAAGAAAATATTTCAAGAGAAAGGGATCCGCCCGTCGGTACGAGGTCCAACCGTTCCTGCCACCTTTAACAGGGGTAATTGGACCAAGGACGAAGGATCACTTGCATCATGCACGAGTTATTGATGCAAATCCTATATGCTTGTGCATTGAGATTTTGGATTCCAGAACCAAAATTCATTTTGAATAAGTGACTTGAACTTGTTTTGAAAATGAATTTGGAGATTGGAGAGTTTTCAAGTTAACCATGCCGAGGCCAGCCAGCAGTGTGGCTGAAGGCGAGATAGGGGCCATTGCTGCGGCAGCAGGGCAGCTAACCATGCCGAAGGTGTCGACCACGGCGCCCACGCGTGTCGGGTCAAGGCACGCGAGTGGGTGGCACCACAAGGCACCTAGGCGAGGTTGAAGGACCAACTCTTGGATTCCCTTTAGGCAACACTCATGTGGCTGCAGTGGGAGGTGAGCGTGGAGCAGCAAAGGCTGAAAGGAGAGAGTCTGGCTGGAGCTGAGTTCCGTGGAGATTGAAGATCAGAATAGTGGACCACAACTCGGTTTAGGCCAGATCAAAGCGGATGTCGAAACGTTTACCAAAACAACAGAGCAGCCTAGGGCGAACCTAGGTAAGTTACCCCTTGGATTCACAAGTCTGAGATCTTTTGGAGCGGTCGCAAATGGATCAACATCCGCGCCCATGTTTGATTTGCTTTAGCACTTTGTTTTAGTTGCTTTTGTAACGTCTCAGTTTGAGACACTTAGAATCGTTTTGCATTTGTCTCATCTCAGGTTAGAGCTTTAGAACCGAGACACTTTTGATGTATATAAGTCTTGTACAAAGGGGAAACCCTAAACACATTTATGCCAATGAAGAATTGAGTATCGTTTTCACTCTCCTTCTCCGCGTGGGGATTGTCTTCTCCACTTGTTCTCAACCGACGGTGGCCAGAGCTCTTCTCCAACCCCAACCGGCGTGGTCGGAGCTCTTGTTTCACCCATGGGCTTCCTCTTTCTCTTCATCTTCTCTCTATTAAAGTCCTTTCTTCCATAGCCGAGTGGATTCAAGGTTGTAGATCTCGTGAAGGGGCTACCAGCGACCTCCTTCAATGGTTCTTCATACCACCTATGTATCCCAACCAGCAAGGTATTATTCAATCCACGGTGCATTCGTCCTAACCACAAGGACGTTTAGAGGCTGGGATTGATCTATGGGAAGGCTGCATAGGAGAATGATGTTCAACACTTGGGTGATTTCTTCCTATGTAGCATCGACGACCGGCATCCTTTGAAGATAGGCAAGTACCCGTTCTCCCCTTGGTACTTCCATTTGAAGGTTGTTCTATAGATCTGAATGAACTAGCCCTAAGGCACACGATCTGGCCCATCTTGCATGGTCCATGGGTTTTAAAATGGCAAAACTAGTTGTAGATCCTAGATCGGGTGAAGGAAGAAGCTGCTTAGGGACGGCGCGGTTCTATCCTTTCCACGGGGCAGTTCTACATCGGAATCTTAAGGCTGAACCCTGAGTTTGATCGAGACATCTCTAACCACCGACAGCCCTCATTCAACATTTGTAGTGGAAAAGAGATTCGGGAGAAAGCTGTCATTCGACGGCCATCGAGATCCTATTCTTCAGTTGGATCTAAGCTGCTGGAACCGCCACAACCACAGCTAGAACAAGGGGCAGGTTCCAACAAAACTGGTGTGTGAAGTCATGCATATCAGTTTGGACGCCCATTAGTTACTAGTGTCTTGGCCTAGTTTGGCTGGAATCAGAGGAGTATCGGTGGAGCTGTGCGTGACGGATGAAGACCGGCTGTGCGTCGGCAACTTTCTGGCCACACCTCACCAAAACAGCTAGCCGTTGCCCCGAAAACATTCTAGGATTGCCCATGGATTATAACCACCATATTTTCTTAAGGTGTAATTTGTAAAGGGCAGTTCTGGCTTTTCATTGAGAGCTCATGCTAGGTGTTGAGAAACCCAAGCCGCCAGCCACATTTTGCAACTCTCTCGCTGCCAGAATTATTGGATGGAGCAGCCTCCCTCGAGCGCCAACAGTCCTCTTTGTAACGGTCCACCACAAAGGCAAGTCCCCCTCTAGCGTGTCCCACTCCTATGCATTCCAAAAAGGTAGGAGCCAGCCACCTCCACGCGCTTCCCCTTTCCCCACTTTCCATAACCGCCCCGAGATCCTAGCCCGTGATCTCTTAGCTCCAAAACAAGAAACCTTCCATGCGCCATTACCCCTTGCCATATCCAACCCTTCATTCCCCACGCGCTTTCCAATTTCTCCACGCGCCATACCTTTCCATAACGGCCCCTCGTCCTTCCTATCCATTACGCACAACTCTCTTGCCATAATCCGCGGCCACCTCATCACTAGCCGTTGCCAATGTGAGACTTTCCTAAAGTAGAGGAAGTGTCGCCACCTTGCGCCAACCGACCCTAACACCTAATCATCCATCATTCCCATCCTACCCTTGCCCTTTAGACCTAACCTCACTGCATGCCACCTACATATTAGCCATACCCGAACCTACCTCTCTTAACCACAACCGAGCCTAGCATTTGGTCGAGCCCAGACAAGGTCACATCAGACCCAGCTCAGCTCAACCCAACCAAGACCCTCCTACTTATCCTCACCAAGGCGGACCTATCCTCTATGGCAGAATCAAGGAGCGCCTTCACCTTCGAGGCAACCGAGCCTCTATCCACTGGAGCCTACTCATCACCAGCAAGGAGTGCCGTAGCCGAGAAGGATACCCCTCTCGTATTCCAGCAGCAATCGGCAGAAGCTTTCACTTCCCTCGGCCAGGTGGGCCGAGTCCTTCATCCTCGGTTGCTGAAATACTCGAGGGCAGCACCAAGCTGCCGGTTCTCACCTGAGTCCTTTGCTGCCCTAAGCCGGGACCGACTGGCAGGTATACTTCTTCCCTCCGTATAACAATGGGATTCTTTGGGTCTTTTGCTTTATACCCGGCAATAGCCTTGGCATCCACAGTGGTACCTTGGAGGCACAAGTGCCGAAAACATGACCGTGGGCTGCCTGACCACCTACGGGCTTGGGTATGGTTTGGCCGTCCTAGGCATGTATGACAGGATGTGTTGGATGTGCATGCTTGAATGGTTTGTTGAGTGAGGAGAGATATTCATGTATTGATCGCGCTTGTACTAGCCTCACAACCTTCTAGCAATTTGTAGTAGGTTCAAGCTTTTGGGTGGGTAACCTCTCCTGTATTTTACTTCCCAAGGATTTTTGAGCCGGGGTTGCTGTCCGGCTGGGTATTCATCTTGTAAATAACTTGTTTTTAGTTTTGTCCAATGGCTCTTCCGAGAGATCTTGGGAGAGGATCGGCATCTGGCAGAGGTCTTGGTCGATGCCGGGTCTCGTCCTAACAGGTACCCAGCCCATATTGAGTCGGGGCCAAGGGCAGCCTTTTGACCCTAGGGCCGACCCAATAAATACTTTCCTCGTAAGACCTGTTTTAGCAAAAGAAGTGAAGTATGCAACTTTAGTTTGAAAGCGGAGAGTGCTTCAGTACATAATGGATCCTTCATGTCCCTTTTTCAACAGTACCAAGGAGTAATCAGTCATGACATAATCAAGATGGTTGAACTTTTCTTTGGAATAAGAAGAATGGTGAAGAAGTTTAATAGCACTGTGATTGTCCTGATTCTCAAGATAAAAGGAGCTACAAGTGTACAGCAGTAGCGACCTATTTCCCCATGTAACTTCTTATATAAGGTCATTTCAAAGTGCTCGATGGAGGGAAAGTAGGATAAAAAGGAAAAGAATAGAAAGGAAAAGAAAGGAATTGTGGAGAAAGGGAGAGGAAACAAAATGAAAGAAACAAATAATTATAAAAGCTTGTTTGAATAGAAAGGAAATGAATTGTTCAAACCATGCTTCTTTAGACTGCATTACGGAAAAAAAAAGAAAGAATTTAAGTTGAAGAAAGAATTTAAGTTGGTTTGCAATAAGACCCCAAACACTCTAGAACTTATTATGCAAGTAAAATATATTTGATTCAATTATACGGCTGGATTCCAGGGTTGCATAAACCTATTTTATATGTAGCATAACGTTTATTATATATATATATATATATATGTTTTACTTAAATGACTTTTAAATAATTTATCACCTTAAAAATTAATAATGAAAGATAAACTTTAGCAATGGAGTACTTAATGTAAAAGGCCAAGCAAACCAAATATGTTTATGACCTCAGGGTTTATCTATGCAACCATTAAAATGTGTGAAGGCCTTCATCCAAGAAATCCATTGATTTCCTACATCCTATTGATAGGGACCCTTAAATAACTTGATAAGATACAATAATGGTTTCCATAAATTATTTCTTACCATTCATACTTGCATCTCATCAATGATTTCCAATTTTGATTGCAAATTGAAAATGTCATGCTATCGTTTAACAAGTAAAGTCCAGTTTTTCATGCGAATGGAACTAATAGATAGGGAGACCACCAGTGTCAGAGCTAGAAATTTCTGATTGAGGGGCATTCTAAGTTTAAATTTTAAACTTGAAGGGGCACTCATATGAAAAAAAAAAACTAAATTCAATTATGTTTACATATGTAAATAAGGCAAAATTTGTAGGCTGATGTCGGTAATTGCCCACACCAGATGTAGCTCTGCCACGGAGACCACCTCGAGCCACAGATTACTGATTACCTCTTCATGTTTCACCACATGGAAATTGCAGTTGTCATTTGTCATACCATAAAAATATTTTGGAGATGAATGTTTCAGTTTGTTTGACTATCTTGGAAGGCTTGAAGTGAACAGATGAGGAATTGTGGCTGCTGGAAGAAAAAACATGCTTTTTGAGAGTGACCCTAGCACCATTAATAGCCATTATTTGGAATTTGCAATTGCTTTTGAATTTTGACAATGACACTCTGAGCAGTAGTGATCATCTCAGGAATTTGATGTGAAAGGATGGAGCCTCATTGTGGCCTACTCCTTTTGAACATTGAAGAAGGTGAGCCTGCATATGCTGGTGAGGACGTTCCACTTGAAGGGGATGAAGACAATGAAGCAAAATGAGTTTGAATATTATAATAAAGGTGAAGAAGATGAATAGATAGGTTGCTTATTTTAATTGTTTGATAATATGATGTAAAAACAGTAAAACATATATTGTAAGTCTTTAAGACCTCAATTTTTATCATCTTAATCATGTCGTTATCATTATGTCCATAGATGAAGATTTATGAATATTTATTATGTGTGTGATATTGTAATGAGTTCTTTTATATAGAAAACATTTTCTAGATTTTTTCTGAATTATCGCTATTTTTAGGATTTTTTTAGTTGCTAACAAATTACAAAAATAAATTTACAATATGCTTACAATACCTTACCATACAATATGCTTACAAGACCCTCAAAAGAGCAGTTGTCAAGGGGGCTGGCAAAAATTGAGCAGGAAAATAAAGCTACTACTGTCAGGGAGGTTGTTCCATATGAAGAATTGATATGGAAATTTGGTGCAGAAAGGCAAGAAATTGTAGGTGGATGGGTTGATAGAAATCCGGTTGTTTCCAAGTCGTACTTCAAATAGAAATTAATTTTTAATAATGATTAATTTTAACATTTAATTAAGAACTTTATTTTGATTTGCAGGTTGGGAAGGCACGAAAGGAAAAGAAAATATGGATGAAGTTGGTACTTAATTAAGAACTTTATTTTGATTTGCAGGCAGAGAAGGCACGAAAGGAAAAGAAAATGTGGATGAAGTTGAAGCTATGGCTAGCTAGATAATAAAATCTTGGAAGTGTCTGACAATGAATAGCCATCTTTTTTTTCTTAGTCAGACCAGAAAATTATGTTATCAATTAAACATTTTCATGATTTGGGTCAAATGACTCATAAATTGAATGTTTCTTTGGTAAATGATCGCCACGGGCCAGACCCAACTAGCATTCAATCGACCCTATTTTTTGTGTTAAGACTGAACCAATTAAAAAAATCAGTACATTCTATAGAGATCTTTCCTAGCGTCAGGTGAGCAAGATCCTAAATAAAATGTACTTATTTCACCATCGAAAATAAATAATGAATCATGACAAGTTTAGAAGATCAGCACATATAATTGTGCAAGGTCATCTGTAGACATAGATAATGTCTGTTATTTGTAGGGTCAGGTTAGGCATCTTTCCAGATAGAAAGCATACTAGAAGCATCAAACAAAGCAATTCTAGTGGCAATATATATATATGTGTGTATGTGTGTGTGTATGTCTATATATATATAACATTCAAACATGCTAGATAATGTTATCAGATGAGTAAAATGAAAAGCCTGGAAGTATGATAAATAGTTGGCAAAATCATCATGCACTATTGCCGCAAGATAAATAGTTGGTACTTTTTTAATGACAGGTTTTTAATTTTTAAGGACCAGTCAAGATCCAGCATTCAATAGATATGATCAGTATATATATATATATATATATATATATATATATATATATATATATATATTCAGCCCATATCACATTCACCCACTTAACGGTTGAGATAAAGATGCAGAGAAAGAAAGTGTAAACTAATATTAGATGACGAAAATACCTATCACTTTTTTCTTTTTAGTATTCTGTCGTCCATTCATTATAATGAATCAAATAGTCGTTAACTTTGAAGAATCAAAGTCACCATTTAATTTTCTGCTATATATATAAAAATATAAAAGAGGCATAGAATGATATGGCCAAAATGACCATAGCATACCTGCAAACCCTCAGCGCATGATCCTCTGCCCGATGAACTATCAGCATATGAGAGCCCGTAACATCATGGGGTGGAATGACGTCTGCATATATATGTATAGAGAGAGGAGCGTGTGGGAGAGAGATTTTCATTTTCAACCACTTCAAGGTTCATGGTTTAAGGAGGTCAATTGACAGGTTTTGGAGCAGGGACTACCATGCCTTATTGCCTTACAAAGGCAACACTGATAAAAAAAAATTGAAATACCACTAGGACAATCTCTTCTTCCAACGTATTCAGCAGTTATTGCGGTCACCTTAGGTAATATGTTAAAGTGTCTGCGTCCTTCCTTCAAATATTTGTGTTTGAGAGTCTTCAAATGTTTGTGACTGAAAACTCTTCAACACTAATATTCAGATCTTGATTGTGCAGAGTCAAATGAAAAGACACACAAAAAAAAAATTGTGGAAGTCCAAGAAGCCACTTTGAGATTTACCAAAGCTTAACCATTGGAAGATGCTACTAACTTTTCTCCATTGTGATCGGCCACATGTTTCTTTTCTCCACAATTTCCAAATCCAAATCCTTCCCTTCGTCAGCGCGACCTTAACTATGACTTCCATTATAAATATCAACACATTTCTCCTTAATACAGCAACCATTTAGCCCTCACCATGGCTGCCTTCTTCTCCTCCTTACCATTCCGCCTCCTCCTCCAGCTGCTCCTGCTTGCAATACTGCCTAACCTTACCACCATATTCGCTTCCAAACCTCTCGGCTTTTCTATAGACCTCATTCATTGAACTCATCTCTGTCACCTCTCTATGACCCTTTATCCACTCTAGCTCTACGAGCGAAGCAGGCGGCTCTGTCCTCCCGCTGCAATGCTTCACGGTTTGCCAATACCACCAGCATGATCTCCAGCCCAGTGATGCCAGGCTTCGGCTAGTATCTCATGAAACTCTCACTTGGTACACCATCCCACCTCTACTGGGCCACTCTCATCACTGTTAGCACCTCATATGGACGATGTGCCGTCCTTGTGACTCCTGCTCCGGCCAAACATCAATGTTTGATCCACTTCAGTCATCCACCTACAAGAGCCAGACCTGCTCTGCCAGCTTTGCATGAACTGCCCATTCATGGTTGCACTATCAACCAACTTTGCGGATTCATATATTCCTATGAAACAAATCCTTCGTAGAAGTGATACTGGCCTCGGAAACGCTCTTGTTTGACAATGGTGCTGGCACCGTCAAGCTTCCGAAATTGTCTCTGGTTGTGTTCATCAGGATGGCCCTCCTAATCCCTCCTTGCTTGAAGTTCCTGACCTTGTTGGCCTCGGAGGTGGTCCTCTCTCACTTGTAAATCAGATTGGCTCTTCTATTGATGATAAATTTGCCTACTGTCTTCCTCCCAATAGCAATGAAATCACTCAGACAGCTCAAATCCGGTAAGGACGCAGAGTTTTCAGGCCAGGAAGGGGTTCAAGAAATGCCGATGGCACAGGTCCTCAGACGTATTATGTGCTCAACCTAATTGACATAAGCATCGGAAACAACAGACTCAACATACAATTTGGTGGTGCACAGATGACTGCATTGTTGGGAGATGCCAGATCGATCATTATAGACTCGGGTACCACACTGACTTATCTTGCAAAAGATGTGTACGATCAAGTCGCAAATGCGGTGGCTAAGTCATAAACCATGAATGCTTCTATCCAGCTAAACAGGATTATCTGTGTCACCATGTAGAGAATAATGGTGATCCATATGAAGGGTTGCCGGAGATGACCTTTCATTCCGCCAATGCAGACTGGAAGCTGCCACCTTCAAATATCTTTAGGATGTTGAAAGTGTAATCGCCTGCTTAGCCATTAAAGACGGAGAGGTCCCATCTTCGTGAATGTTGTGCAGCCAACATGCATGTGAAGTATGATTTGGGGAAGAGGCTGCTTTCTCTTGCACCAGCTGAATGTACCCAAGGCTAATACAATATATATATATATATAGTTTCTATTGTGATGATCTCTGTATTGGTCTACTATTGGCAGCTTTGGACGCTGCTTAATTGTGTTTTATGTCAATGGAAGATCTGAGTGTCATGTAGTCGATGGTGTTAGTTTTCCATGTACAATAAATGTATGTGTTTCGTTTTAAGGATGTTTTCCCCTCCGTTTAAGCTTTAAGGTTAAGTTATATATGTCTACATGGCAATTATGAATATTATCTAGGCTTTGACAGTCACTGATACTCACAATTCTGTTGCTAATAGGTAATCGTGACAGCTAAAACTCCACCACTACAAGTCCCGTTGCCTACACTATTACGGATGAAATGGCCATGGTGTGTTGGTTGAATTTGTTGCGACATAAGCTGGTTTAGGTAAGCATAATGGCCACGGAATGTGCCAACACTTTGACATGAAATTTTGTGATGCATAACACAATGTGCTCTTTGACTGTTGTATCTGCCACTTAACTACACAATGTCTACGGTTTGTGTCGTTATTTCGTTAAAACTTTAACGCTGATATGCTGTGCTATGCTATGTCTCTTGAAGTTAAACACGAAACCATCCAAGAACATACTTTCATATGGCGAGACTCACATTTATTTACTTGCTATAGACAAAAGCTGCTATGAATTCTTAGCATCATAACGACTGTGTAGTTTCAAGAAAGCAAGAAAGCCAAAAAATTCCTTTAAAAGTAGGGTTGTTCCATCTTGCGTGAAAATTCTGTCACTCTATAAGGAAAGCCATTCAATTTGACTTGTTATAAATATATAGATAGTTAAATGATCAATTTATTATATGTTTCCCAATAACTTATTAATTTAAAAAATGATTAATTTCATATATGTTTTCTAATAATTTATTCTTAGGATCATATCTGTAAGGTTAAATGAAAAAAATACATTGTAATCATTGCAATCTGGTTTTTATTATGTATATCGAAAGATGACAAAGTATAAATCAAACGAATGTGCTGCATATAATATTGCGGATGACAAAACATGTATAAATCAAACATTGTATTCATCATAAACATTATGTTGCCATGGCATCAGCCGCAACCATTGTGATGACATGCTTTCTTACACCAAACATGCAGACCAAAACTAAAAAAAAAAGAAAATAAAATAAAATTTAAGGGGTAGGTACATCACGTGCCCAATTAATAATTTTCAATAATACTTGGATGACGGATTGCACAAAGATTATCCAGGTGAGGCCGGTGTTGACTCAAACTAAGTTGGAACTTGGGGCATATGAATCTCTAAATAATGTAAAAAATAAGATTATTCTGGTCAACTTGATATTAAAGATACAATTATTTTTTAAAAGTTTTAATATTATTTTGAGAAGTACATAAAGCAAGTTGTAACCAGCAGATGGCGAATTTCGGGAATATACCAGCATTAATATTTCGGGAATTTGCTTGTGAAATATTATGACGTGACATTATATTCATCCAAACCACATTGCGTAATGGAATAATTGGAATTCAGTGCAAGGGAATGTCAACAGATCTTCTTTGTCAGTTACGTATCTGAATCCGATAGACTTAATAGTCTGGTTTGGTGACCGAAATAAGATCCAATTAATAGTAGTAGGATCCTCAGATTTTTAAATAGCATAGAGAGTTGCGATATATATATATATATATATATATATATATATATATAGAGAGAGAGAGAGAGAGAGAGAGAGAAAGATAGAGAGAATTGAAACGAATCAGCTACCGATATGGTCATACATTCTTTTTTTTTATTTTATGTTGCTAAAAACTTTCATAAAAGATACATTTTGCTGTTAAAGTATGTGGTCAAGCAATTGTCACTCACAAATATATCATCTGACCATATAAGTGGTTAGGTGTTTTATGTATAGAAAGATTGAATGGTGATCTAGTTGTTTGAGTCACTCAGCCATCTAACCATGACCATCTGATTTATCATAGCAGATGACTAAGAAAAAAACAAAGAGAAAACAAAAATAGACATTTTCGTCGTCTAAGTTTTTATGTTTTCTCCATGTTTTTTTGTTAACCCTCCAATATCTGCACTAGATGGATGCCAGCTTTGGTTAAATGGCTGGGTAACTTTATAGTGAGAGTCACCATTCGACCATTTTTATACATGTATGTTGCCTGAAACTATGGAGTGTTGAAATGAAATGAACAGATGAAATTATACGTAGATTGGTCTATTAATTATATGCAGATTGGTCTATTAAGATGCAAGTCAAATTTGTATTCCTTTAATAAGGTTGATGATATTCCTTCATAAAAAATTTTGCAGATTAAAGCTTGTTAACTGCAGGTTGCTCTATATATGATCATGACTAATTTTTTCAGACATTTCCACAAGTACTGCACTTGCGCCAACTGCTTTTATTTAACTAGTCATCTCCAAGACACAGTTAAACGACAAGAGTTGCTACTCCGTCATTTCACTTTTCCAGCCTAAGGTTCTGTTTGATAACCTCAGATCTGCATAAAAAGGTATGTTTTGGGAGATCCTTAGTTTTGGTAACATAGATTTTAAATCCTTGCTACATGTCAACAACTATGAATTTCAAGTCATATGAGTGGAAGGGGGTAGGTAGTTTGATCTAAATCCATAGATTTGAGATCCTAGATGAAACAAACACAATCTAAACTAATTTATAACTAAACGACTGAGAAATTCTGAAACTTTTGTGTGTCGACGAAATGCACTTATACATCAACAGGAACTGATGATTCAAGCAAGAAATTTTAGGTGATGTTATATATCCAGCCTTTGGTGCATTTACTTTTGGATTGGACTGTAGCAGGAAATGTAAAATATCTACCATACTAGGCACAGTTTTACAAATTAAAGATCAGGAAATTGTGGTGCAACCAAGACAACTGTAATATTTTTTTTAACTTACTAAAAATGCAAAAAAAAAGGAAAGAGAAAAAGAAGACCATTAAAAAAAGAAAGACGAAAGTTGACCAGAGCAAAACAGGTAAAATAAGAAAAAGAAGACGGTCTATTTGCTTTATAATGCCAGCATGTGGCAAAGTCTCTGGACACATGTCCGATTTCTTCATTTCATGTAAGAAAAAAAGCATACCTTATGGTTTGATGTAAACAGGGATATTAACAAATAGAAAGACACACACGTGTGTACAATGAGCGAGAAAAGAAATACAAAGAGAAAAACAATTGGATTAGCCAGTCTCTTTTAAACTTACTTTTCGATCTCATCATTTTCCCATCATTATGTCACCAACCTTTTCTCTTTCTTCTCTTCTTTTTTTCCTTCTCTGCAACCAACCTTTTTCCACTTTAAAGTTGGTGCACATCAAAGGGGAGATGAGAGTCTCAAAGTAATAGTGGCTTTAACTTATTTCATGTAACTGTAAGACCACAAATATGCAATACAAAAAGCAATTGATGGCACAAATTTAGCACTGCCAAGTTGAGTAAGAATCTCACAGCTTAACAGAGAACATCTTTATTTACTACAGACTGCTCTCTCTTCCTCTCCCTCTCTCTCTTTCTCCCCCCCCCTCTCTCTCCCTCTCTATATATATATACCAATGAGCGTCACTAAATAGCTGATTGTCTTCCACATGGTGCTTATTCGTCAACAGCGATCGAAGTGCATTTTAATGTGCTAAAAAGGAGACAAAGAGGGCATTATTTTGGTAAGCAGATCTGCATCTACTGTACATGTCAAATAGCTCTTGATGTAATTCCATATTCACACAGTTTCCTGCATCAAGTAAAATAATAAAATAGCAAGTACCATGCAATTTGTCGACAGAAAACAAAAAGGTAAGTATGAAGAGCTCACATCCTCTTTCAGTGGAAGCAATAGACCATTTTTGATGTCTACAAGCTATTATAGGTAACCTGGCCTGAGAGAATGGCTACCAGCTAACAACAACCAAAAGGTCGACTGCTCTTTTCAAGGACAAAGAGTTCAAACATATAAAGAGAAAGAGTCCAAGATTATGCTCTGATGTCAAGATTTATCCGGCTGAGTTTTCATTCTTTTAGCCTAGCGGAGGGCTCGCCACCACACAAAATTTGTCGGTTAATATTTATGGACCATGCATGTGAAAGCAAGTTCAACCTCAAACCAAACATGGAATGTTTTACGTTCTTGAGAGTGGAAAAAAAATCACTCAATGCATGAGTTTCTTAATATAAAATATTATTAGTGGTCAGGTAATGCCTGCCAATCACGGCTACCATGGAAAAAAGCTACTGATACTCTTAAACGTTCTTTTATATATGTAATTCAAATATGTAAGATAATGTTATCAGATGAGTAAAACGAGAAACTTGGAAGTTTGATAAATAATGGCCAAAGCATCATGAACTATTGCTGCAAGATAAATAGTCAACACTTTTTCAATGACAGACTTTTAATTTTTGATGACCAGTCAACATCCAGTATATACATACATACATATATATATATATATATATATATATATATATCTGTGTGTGTGTGTGTGGGTGTATTCTTACTTATAAAGATCATTAAATCAATCGTGATGGATGGTTGAGAAATAAATAAGTAAAAAAAAGATATAAACTAATCATATATAAGAAAAATACTCGTCACATTTTTCTTTTTATTTTTCTCTCATTCATTCATTATAGTGAATCAATCGGCCCTCATGAGTGAGCAGAGTAACTTTGAATAATCAGATGAAATATCAGCGGGTGAAAGCCCATAATATCTAAGGGTAGAAAGACATCTATGTATATGTGTAGAGAGAGAATGGGACAGAGATTTTCACTTCAAGCTTGATGGTTTAAGCTGGTCAATGGACGGGTTTTGGAGCAGGGACTACCGTGCCTTACAAGGGCAACACAAATGACAAAAACTTCAAACAATCTCTTCTTGCAACGTATTCACCAGTTATTGCCGTCACCATTGATAATACATTAAAGTGTCTGTCCTTCAAATATTTGTGAAGCAAAGTCTTCCAATATTTGTGATCCAAAGTTTTCAAGACTAATATTCAGATCTTGATTTGACTGAGTCCAATGAAAAGACAGAAAAAGAAATTGTGGTAGTCCAACCAACCACTACGAGCTTTGCTTAAGTGTAACATGCTACCAACTTTTCTCCATTGTGATGGTTACTGATTACACCAACGAATATGTTACTTAGTTTGATCACATGTTTATTTTCTCCACAATTTCCAAATCCACGTCCCCACCTTAATCAGCAGTGACCTTAACTATAACTTCCATTATAAATATCTATGCATTTCTCCTTAATACGGCAACCTTTTAGTGCTCACCATGGCTGCCTTCTCCTCAGCATCCCGCCTTCTCCTCCAGCTGTTCCTACTTGCAGTGCTCCCTAGCCCTACCAGCATATTCGCTTCCAAACCTCTTGGCTTCTCCATAGACCTCATTCATCGAGACTCATCACTCTCTCCTCTCTATGACCTTTCATTCACTCTAGTCCAACGAGCCAAACAGTTCGCTTTGCACTCCATGTTGCACTGCCGCCGTATCGCTTCACTATTTGCCAAAACCACCAGCATGATCTCTATCCCCGTGATGCCTGGCTCCGGCGAGTATCTCATGAAACTCTCACTTGGTACACCATCCCGCCTCTACTGGGCCACCCTCGACACTAGTAGCGACCTCATATGGACAACATGCCACCCCTGTGACTCCTGCTCCAGCCAAACATCAATGTTTGATCCATTTCAGTCGTCTACCTACAAGAACCAAAGCTGATCCACCAGCATTTCCATGAAGTGCCCCACGATGGTTTCACTATCAACCAACTTTGTGGATTCAGATATTCCTATGGAGACAAGTCCTTCATAGAAGGCATACTTGCCACCGAGACACTTGTTTGACAATGGTGCCGACATGCCTTTATAAGTCCATGCAAAGTCTTCTTGATGATTTTTGAGGAAGTTTATCAACTTTTCTCTTTCTTTTGCTGAAAGACTTGTTCCAATTTGCAAAATTTTTGGTTTTTTCCTCTATGCCAATGTCAATTTCCTCAATCGGGTCATTAATGGTAACAGTTGATATTGTCTTTTTATTTAGATGAACTCTGGGCATTCTACCTCGGTGAGTCTTGGATTTACATCCTTGAAGTGATATTTGATCCTCAGGTGCCATCCTAAAGATTATAAAGAGGTTAGATTGAATGTTAGACATTTTATATGGAAGTAACTTGCATATGTCATTGCATATTTGAAGGTATTACAGAATAAAGACACATGGTCTATTAGAGTACAATGACAACAAAATGACAAAATAATGACTAGATGACAAAATGATAGTAGATTTGTTGATTCAGATTGATGGTGAACAGGCCAATTGCTCTTGACGAAAGATACATGCTTGAATCCTTCTTCGACAGCCACTTTTTCATAACTTTGACATCCTAGGGCTTGAGTGCCTCATTGTCTTGTCAAGGTAATCGACTCCAAGATTTCATTTTCATGTTTGTTAAGGCCAGTGAATGGCTGATAGTCATAGCATATGAGTAAATCCAATCCTTTCTCATTCTGGCTGAAATTTTTGAATAATGAATGACTTCTGTAACTTGTTTCAAGCATGGTAGCTTTTTTCACCCACATTTGTTTTTTTGTCTTCTGAATAGCCAATTTGCTAACACCTTGGGATATTTTTTCTACTTTGCATACTCGAATACTAAGTACCTTAATTGTATATATTGGTACTAGAATCAGTGGATGCACAAGTTGATTTTGCCTATCCTCTACATAAATTATTATAGTATTCATGTTGTGAGTCCACTTGATGCACTGATGTAGAGTATAAGGAACTGCATTGGTAACATGGATCCATGGTCTGCCAAGCAACAGATTGAATGAGAGTTTTATATCCACCACATCAAATAAAACCTGATTATACGTCTCGGAGATATTCATATCCAGACATATACTTCATATGCAAGGTTGTCCTATTCCATCATATCCATGAATGAAAACTGATGATGGGGTATAGGCATGCTTTATGCCTAATGTAGTCTATTGTGGACAAATGTTCAGGCTTGCTCTTCCCTCGATTATGACATCAGAGACTTTGGTGCCCCTTGTTTCTACCACTATATGCAAGGCATCATTATGCAATGCACCTTCATTTGGTAGATCTTTATTAGAAAATGTTGTCAGGCCATTTCTGTATAGTCCAAAAGCCCATTCATTTCTCCAGTTATGGTTAATTCCTTCTTTCGTGTCTCAATCCAGGATGTTTGTTCTTAGGGCCGCTGCTACTGCTACTTTGTCCGCTACTCCATTATTCTCAGAATAGTATGCCCTTTCTTTTTTTTATGGTGGCGGCATTGGATATAATGTTGGCTGGACCATTTTGACTCTTGTTGTTCTTCTTTGTATCTTCTCTAACCTTTATTGGGATGACAACATCAAAAGCTCCATTTTCAATCCCTACTTTGTTGCATTCTGCTCTTTTAGTAAGATCAATGAAAGATTTGATTGGAGCATTAGAAATGAGGATCCTCAGTGGTTGCGTCAAATTGTTGATGGTAGGTGTATCGATCAAAGAAGTTCCAAATGATGGTTGAGTCATCCACTTCCTCTATCTTCCTATGATAGTACCCCATATTGGATAATTGACCATCTCTGTTTTTAAAATGGCATGATTGTGGCCCCATGTGTTTGTAGAACCATACTTGTAGTGCGAAGAATACATCCTTCTATCAAATCTGTATCCCCAATTGAAAATTTGGTCAATTCTCGGTAAAGGAATTTTAAGGCTGCCATTGCTATAGTTGTGTGACAGACTTTGACATGCCCCCATTTTTTGAAGAGGCAAGCTGTGCGAAAATACATTATGTGTTTTTGATTGTTGAAGAAGATGAGATCCGTGGTACAAGTCACCTTGGAGTTTTTGTACTTGTTTGCAACACTTCTAGATAGTAAAGTAGGGTTGACATATTGGAAATATGCTTCACCAAGTTCATGTACTTGGAGGTATTGATGTCCATCTTTCTCTAGAAAGGGCCAGCTTCGTTTTCCTGTGAGTTTATAGACTACTTCTAGAGTATTGACTTGACCTTGGTTTACAAGGAACTGGTCTTCAATTGGTCCTCTTGGATCACCTTTTGGCTCTGGCAAACCCATAATGCTAGAAAACCCATCTAGAGTGATTGTCATTTCACTCCATGTGAACCAGAATGTGCTGGTTTTTGGGTTCTATCTTTCAACAATCACATGAATTAGACTGTTGTTAACAGGTTGCATGGCAAAACTGGCTGCTTCTTCGAGACCACAATCTTCTAAGTGGCCCGACAACATACATCGGAAAGTTGGGTACAATTAATGACACTACTGAGGTTGGTAGACTCTATTTGGGATGATGCGAAATCCAGATCACCCTTGACATGACCTGAATAGGATGTGGTCATATGGGAAAATGCTTTCTGAGTTTATCTGGACAAAAGAAAGTATTAGATGTTGACATAAATTGGCCCAATAGAAACTTGAGAAGAGTTTTGGCATTGGACATGGGTTTGGAGGCGTTGTAAAACATCACATCTCATGCATTCAAGCAAGTAATTAATGAAAATTTGATAATCCATTCCCTAGGACTTTTGCCTATATGCATTGTTGGGAAAATTGATCTTGGAACCTATGGAGAATAAATGGGTAAATTGTTCCTGATTTATCCCAAGTTCAATGTATACCTATATACCAAATATATGGTACTAGCATAGACTCCTCCAAGGGTTCTCTAGATTTGGGCTCTCCAATCTCCTTGTTCACCCATCGATATATCGGGACTATTGTCCATTTTGGTACTAATCAGGGGACTTTTTAGTCCAATTGGGTGGTCCAGTTATAAGGCTATATCTTAGACTAATGTCCTAGAAATAGCCCGAAAACTGAGTGACTGAGATATGATGTTGGTAAGGATTTGTTTTTTAAAAAAAAACTCATGAGAAGATGCAAAATAGATGGCACTGTTGCATAAATTCCTACAAGATAGATTTAAAGATTTGAGAGCATACATGGGATTCATACAACTCCTAAATTGAGGATGGTATGACAAATTGAAGTAAAAGGGGGTTCATGGAATCTCCTCAATGTTTACTACATGATGCTGGTATGCATGAAAGTTCTGTGCAATTGATATCCCACACAACTTGTATATGATCCAATAAATCTTTAGACAGATGATGATGGGCCCCTACCCTGTCCTCGAGGGCGTTGAATGCACAATCAGCATTTTTTTTTAATTAATTTTGAAAAAAAAATTCATGAGAAAGGGATCGGCCCGTCGGTACGAGGTCCAACCATTCCTGCTGCTTTTCACAGGGGTAATTGGACCAAGGACTAAGGATTATTCAGACCATGTACAAGTTATTGATGCAAATTCTATATGCTTGTGCATTGAGGTTTTGGATTCAAGAATCAAAGTTCATCTTGAATAAGTGATTTGAACTTGTATTCAAAAATAGGTTCCTTGGAAAATGATTTTTTTTTGTATGTTATTTGAAGATTGGAGGGTTTTCAAGTTGATTTGAAAACCTTTGTTGTGCCATTTGTTTTGAAATCCATGATTCTTGAAAATAGTTTTAATTGGGGATTTTGAAGATTGAAATTAACCTTTTTGTTGTGAACTGAAGATGAGTTTTGGATTGAAATTGTGAACATCTTATGATCAAGTTTTGGGAAAATGGCTAAGTAACCTTAGCAAGAAAAATTTTCTTTTGCCAAATCGTGTGATTTGGTATAAAATATTAGAAACTTGGGTTTTAGTTAGGTAGAGTTCATTCTTGTGATGAAACATAGGTTCCAAATTATTACAAAACGTGTTGTTTTCTAAATATATTTTGGCCAAGATTTTTAATGCACTGCTTGTGTTTTCTTTGAAAGTTAAGTGAAGTTCACAAATTCTTGTTGCAATATGATATGGTCACCATTTTTTTGCAACTCAAATTTGAATCGCTTAATTTCTTGAGAAGTTGTTGCAATATGACATGGTCACCATTTTTTTGCAACTCAAATTTGAATCGCTTAAACCCTTGAAAGTAAGCTGTTATGGTGTTGTGCCAAATCTTTTGCCAAATGTTCATGTTGCCAAGCCACCCTTAAAAGTGTAGAGGAAATGATGGATGCTTAACAGTCTAATGGACGACGAGTGAGTGCAGACCATTTGCTCTGGACATCTTCCCCCAATGAAAAGAATGCTAGCAGTTAGGCTGGCTACATTTAACACGAAATAATTCAATAAGATATACAGAAAAGAAACAAGGATGGTTAGGGAAAAGAATGCTAGGAGTTAGGCTGGTTACCTTTAACATGAAATTATTCAATACGTTATGCATAGAATGCAATGACCAGAACATAAAACACAAGAATTCTTTTTTATGTGAAATTATCAAACATGCCCCATGTTTTACCATCCCAAAAGCTTATGCTTCCAAACCCATAGACCTCTGCCACCTGCCGTCTACTTCTCTGCATGTGAATAGGAAAACCTATTTCTCATTGTAATCAAGCACATAATCATACCCTTTATTCTGTCAAATACATCATCAATGCAACATAGTTCAGCAAAAAACTCTAAAAAACTCACAGAAGAAAAAGGGGCTATGCCACAAAGCAGTAGAGAGAAAGAGAGGGAGATCGAGAAGACCTGTAAACCTTGTGGAAGGGGAAAGGGGGAGGTATCAAACCGTTCCTCAAGAGCAGTGAATATGAGCGTTGATGGTGACTGAGGCAGCAGCGGCGTGAGAAAGAAGCAGCAGTGATTTCTGGCTTGTTTCATTCGGGCAAAGGAAGAACAAAGGAAGGCCGAAGGGGTACCTGGCATGAAGGCGGGAGCAGGAGCTGCAGCAAGAGCGAGAGGGATGATGGATGTGTCTGAGGCAGCAGCAGTGAGAGAAGGTGAAAGGCAATGGATGCGTCTGAGGCAGTAGCCGGCAAGAGAAGGCAGCAGCAGCGGAAGAGAGACAGCAGTTGGAAGACAGCAAGTGCCCTCAGGTCTGGTCGTCTGGCTGTTAATTGTTGGACATTTGGCTCCACTTGCTTGCAAGACATAGCGGTGGGCTTGGGAGTAAGGGGAAAGAGTAGCTTCAGCTTTCACTTGGATCGTGGGATGACCTCCTGCTCATCTAAATTAGAGTATTATATATGTTATCGTCTTATTTTCTAGGAAATGGGTTTAGATGGGCATATGACCACATGCAAGGCACTTGAGAAACATCAAGTGATAATGAGTAGGAAATGGGTTTAGACGGCCATATATGCGTCAAGAAGGATGGCTGGACCATTGATGGACCCAGCCCAGTTTCTTGGATTGCTTTTTTGACAGGTAACTACTGGTCGAACAGAATGAGCAACCACTCATTCCACAGTTTAGTTTTCTGAAGAAAAGACTAGCTCGCATGACCCGTTCGGCACTGTTTGACTGGAAGGTACACAAGTCGGTATTGACCGGCATGAGCCGATGTCATTGGACATTGGTACGGGTATAAAATGGATGGCCGAGGCCATCGCCTAAAATAACTCATGGAACTGGGAATAACATTATTGGTAAATAGAACTTGCATGTTATACTTTCATGATCAGTCGATTTAGAATCCACAGTTCAATTTTTTTTTGTGGCTTTTCTATTTATTTTTTAGATATTTGTTTTATTAGATGATCACTTATTTTACATTTTTAGGATTTTTAAAATTTTTTCTATTTATCCCTTTTTTCTTATTTTTTCAAAGTCATTGTATTATTTCTTAAGAAAACCTCAATGTTTAAAACGTGAAGACGTTTTATCTTTTTTCTATGATCGAAACTATTATAAAGAACAATGAAGAAACGAAAACACAAGCAGGACAAAACATGTCCCACGCTATTATAGATAACCTAGCCCCTAAGTCACCCGCACCGGAGTTGCATAGAATCGGGTGCGTACTGGACATGGGTGCAGGGCCGACTCACACTCGAGCCCTGTTAGAACGTCATATTATTAAATTACTTATATAATATATGTTGTTATGATATTTTCCTATGCAATGCAATTATTCAAGTATGTTATATGCATTAATAACTAAATTTTAATAGTAATATATATATGCTTATTCTGTTATATATACAATAAATTAATAATAATAATAATAAAATAACCTCGCCACACCGTCACATCTAAATTTTTTAGGATGTGCCACTCCGGCACCCGCACCCACACCCTGCCCTCAGGTGACATAGCCTGGCGTGACATAATGACTATGAACTAGCAAGAAAAAGACTAAAAGCCCCTCCAATGAAAGGGAAAAAATGCCCAAAGGTCGACCCTTCTTTTAATGTTACTGTTCTGAGCATTTAACTCAAAAATTAGTTAGATTTATTAGATATTTTAAAAGGTGTTTCATGAATTTACCTTCTTTTTTGCAGCAGATTCACAAAAACCCCAAGGACAAGTTCAAACATATAATTAGGAGAACAAGTCCAAGTTAGATTTATCCAACAAAGTTATGATTCATAGCCTGATGGCAGGGCAAAGCCAGAATTTTTTTTTCTTTTTTTTTTATAGGGCACAAGTAATGACCATGGGGAGTTGACATAATGGGGTGGGGCTACTCCATATAACTGGACACAAGTGTTGTAACTTCAATACTAGATTAACATTTCAAAGAGTGAGTTCTATGGGGCATATGCCCCTGGAGACTACACATCTCTTAGTGCTACTGCGGGTGCATTTTTAGTATGATGTCATATAAAGATGACACCTTAACGGATAGAAAACAGTAGGTCTTGTATCCTAAGAGACGATAGGTTGGGTGAATGTTCCTCACGTTCACCACCTAAAAGCCATGTTTTTTTATTTTCTCAAGCTTGTTTGATGGGACAGAAAGTTGGTAAGATCTGAAACAGCTTATAAGCTGAGGGCATGGTCAATCTTTAACCATTTGCACAGCCTACTTATTTGGACCACTTAGAAGTTGCAATGAGTGCAATGAATTGTAGGGATGTTGTCTGAATGGTTGGAGTGTCTCTTAGTAACTCTCCCCGTTCGAACACAGAACGTGTAAGTACTCTCATATATAAATTTGCGGATTTCATCTTCTGGATTTGGAAAGAAAATCCTCCGACTTCTCACAATACATATAAAAGTTGCTAGTACTCACAATTCTGTCTCTAATAAGTAATCGTGACGGTCAAAGGTCCACCACCACAAGTTCCGTTGCCCAAACTGTTATGGATGAAACTGGCCATCGTGTATTAGTTGTGTTTTTTAAGACATTAGTTGCTAGCATAATGGCCACAGAATGTGCCTACACTTTATTATAACTTTTACGATGGAATTTTCCATCGCTTTACATAATGTTTTATGTTACGGTCATATTTTTTGCTTAACTTATTAATGTCTTTTAACTTTGCAACTAACGGTGCTAACCGTCCACATACAATGATGGCTGTTTTAGCATGCACAGTGTAGTAGCTAGCGACACATTTTCGAATCCCTGACACATGTTTGGAACTGATTTTGGGATCACTGTCGAATATGGCATCATGTGAATGTGGCTAAAATTCAGAACATATAGTACTCGCTTAATGTTTAATTCATTGATTAAAACTTTGTGCTATAAAGAAGGCATTAATTGAAGCGATGTTACTTTTATTGAAAAAAGAATATGATGCTTTTATATTTTGTATTTTTAAAAACAGAATATTGTTCTTAACATGTTCCATCTAAGAGAATTTAAAAGCCTCAGCGCAGGTTACACAAAAGACTTTACCTTGAGGGGCATAGCGTAGCTTGTCAAAAAGTTACAAAGTCAAACAGAAACAGGGTTACTTCGATGAACATAGCGTAACTGGTCGAGTTGAGGGGCTGGTGAGAGTCAGGTCGAGTTGAGGGGCTTTGTGAGTGGTCATCTATAGACATTTATAAATTGTGCTATTTTGTAGGAACCTGGGGGCCATGAGGTTGGGAATATGCTCACCTTGAAAGCAAATGAGAAACATCAAATAAAGCAATGGTTGTCAGGACAAAGATATTTATCTAAAAATCAAGCATAGGTTGAACCATCAAAGGACCCAGTTTAGTTTCTTGGATCTGCTGCTGTGTTAGTGTTTGACCGGTCAGGTCAGGCCAAGCATGATGTCGGCAATCCCTCCAGTTTTCCAAAGAAAAAAGAACTTCTGGTCTTGACAGAGCGACATTATCTTCAACAGGTAGGCCTGCAGGACTCGTTTGGCTAAGTGAACATTTTATGATTGTGTCATGAATCCTTTCAAAAATTGGGATAGATTCATGGAGCACTATAATTAATAATTCTTGAATCAGACCCAATTTTTAGGGCAAATTCACGCAACACTCACAAAGTGTTCCTGCTGTTATACAAACCTTCATAAATATTTTAATTCTTTGGACTGAACATTTGTTTTGTGCACTAATGCCCAATATTCATATGACAGTTGCATGCAACAGTCCGGTTTGCGCCAGAAGTGTTGGTTAGAAGGCAATCAGTTCTTAGAGGTGATGTTAGCGACCATCAGTTTGTTTGATCGACTTTCAAAGGTGGCCATATATAATGAAAAAAACAGTTTTTCATAATGTGTTGGCTGCTAGAATGATATATATAGAGGGACAAAATTTTGATATAGAAAGCATATCTAGATGGGTGCTTTGTGATGTTACTTCATACGTAAGAAGGTGCGGTCCTTCCAGTTTTCAATTTTCACCTATTCAAATCAGACCTTAGGTATGCAATATCTTGGATCATATAGATATGTAGCCCTCGACATACTTCATGAAAAGGATCTAAGGTGCCCACCTAAGCAAGAAATTAAGTTTAAGGTCTCTGAGGAAACTTGTTCCAATAGATGGATGAGCAAATGCTAGTCCATCAATTCGAGATCTAATTCCAGATTTTTTAGAGTGACATAGCATCTACATCATGAAAATGATGGTAGACAAACTGCAGATTCTCCTAATCACCGCTCCCTTTTCTTCCATCCATTTGAGTCACAGCGGGATGTGAGATGAAGTTGCGTGCACAACCTTATGGACTCACAAGTATGCAGTTATCATACCAAAAAAGATGGGGTTTTAGGTATTTTCAATTTTCTATTGAAGTAATGTTGATTTTAGACTTTTTAACTTTTTCTTAACCTCTTTTTCACCCTTTTAAGATGTTTCCTCTTCATTATATACAGGGAAAAAAAGAAGGGGTTTGGGGTACTTCTGAACTTTTTTATTGAAATGATGTCTATTTTAGACTTTTTAACTCTTTCATAATCTCTCTCTCTCTCTCTCTATATATATATATATATATACAATCTTCTTCTTTTTTCAAAATATATTTTTTCTATAATACCATTCCTTCGACCAGACACTTTACTTCTCATTGTCTACTGTTACATTAATAGAAATATGTCGGTTTTGCCATTGTCTACCCGAACTCCAAACCTGGTTATGTGTAAAAAAATTTCTTGCGTTTGTATGGTTACGATGAAAAAAAATAGGAAGACAAAAGTGGAAGCAAAAAAAATACAATAAAAGACATACCTTTTAAAAAATTGCTAAAATGACCCCCTATTCTTGAGTATGTACGTTGGGTGCCCATATGGGGCACTCAACTCTATCTACCCGAACTCAGCTGAACGCTTGCCACTCACTGTCTCTTCATGAGTAACTGTCACCTCTCTCTCTCTCTCGATTTAGCCTAATTTGTTTTTTTATTCAGAAAATGCTCTTAAGGATGGTGGAAAGATTAACGGAAGATGTGGACTATGAGAGAGAGACATGCATGGAATATTCTTGTGTCAGATTTCCATTGCATCCATGGGTCACATTTTTACTTGGAAACACAGTCACCAGTTTGTTTACTTGTGGTGGTATCCTCCAACACTTCATTGGGTGATTCCTGCCCCAACGCATCCCTAGACCTTCCAAGCAGGATTAAAGCTAAGAATTCGCTGCCGACCTTTTCTTTGAATCTCTGAATTTGAACAAGGTGCTTGAGAATTACAGGCTTAGCATCCCTGGCTGTGAAACGTAAATAATTTGTATTTGTATCATTATAAAAAAAAAAATCTTGGAAAGTTGAGAAGACGCATATATAACCTATGTATTATGCATAAACGTTCAGGTGGGGATCTGCCCATATAGAAAACATATAAATATTAAACATCAATCAAGAAGAAGTTTTACGGTGAGTCCGGCCATCTAAAGAGAACAACTGGACGATCGATGGATCGAGGCCAGTTTTGAGAAATCCCGGACTTGTCAAATACAATGAGCAGCCATTGATTCAACAGTTTTGTTCTTGGAAAAGGACCAATCTCATTGGTTCACAGTTTGAATGGGTCACCGCAAAACACAGTAACTTGTCGGTGGCAAAGCAAGATATTCGCTGCTGACAGAAGGCCCTTCAGAATATCAGTGGCCGAGGGATGCCACATGCTAATCAGCAAAATAGCTACAGAACTTCGACAATGTAAACTAGTAATTTTTGTATGCCTGTGTGGGCAATTGCCACACAAGTCCACACGTTCCTGCATGATTCTTGATAAATAGGAGTTGCCTGTTGTGATACTTATCAATCCTCCTTAATGATTCTTTAATTCTTCATACTCTCACATTCTGTTTTTCTCGTGTAAAAGTTGGTCGGAGTCAGCCGCTTTCAATTGTATTGGGGCTTCGCTTGGGTTGATCCAAAGTGTTATACAAATCGGCCAATATTTATTTATTGTTAACTTAGAAGAAACTGTCTTTTCCATAAAACTACTAAGGCCATGCCCTTATGCTTTCAAGATTTTGTCCTGCTTCGAGGCTTAGGTGGACATACTGTACATCGTCAACTCCACCTGCCATGGTTTGCAATCCAGAGAAATAACACACTAGAATGTGACAGCAGCCACAAGATTCAAACCTCGAACTCCTTGGATATGAACTACTTGCCACCCAGTTGCCCTATGTGCCTTGAGGCAATCAACCAATCTTTATTCAAGTGATTCTGAATGAAGCATGATATAGCCAATTCATCATCAATCGCCCATTTTAAAAGATGCAGAAGTGCTTTCGGGTTTCTTTCAGTTTCCACTTGATTTCACATTTCACTTAAAGAAATTTCCGAAATATTGACAAAGTAGCTCTCAGCCTCGATCTCACTCTCAAACTGCAGGCCCACATGGACCATCTAGAGTCTAGCATCCACAGTTTGCCATCACCCATCGATGTTGAAGACTCAGGCAACCATCCATGGCGTCGTTGAGGAATCGATCAGTGACATCACTGGAGTTGGCCAAAAAGGGCATCTGCAGTTTTTCCAATCCATCCCTCCTCTTTGGTGATGTCAACCTGCCGAACCTAGGGATGTCAGAGGGTTGGGTTAGGTCCGACCAAGCCTTCTGTTTTTTAAATTAAATCTTTTCATTCCAAAACAGACTGGTTACCTCAGGGGCTGTCTGACGACAGTAACACATTGTTATTAATGTCTCCTACTGTACATGCAACACTGTAACAAGTCTTCTATGAATCTGTCTTATTTGCTAGGACAGATTTATGGGGCAGCAACAATGTATTACTTTGCCAAACAACATCTTAAGAACCTACTTTTATTTTTGAAAATCGACCAAAGGTTGAATGTTCTTGTTGGGTTTTTGGATCTAGATATTAGACCAAATGTAAAATCACATACAAAACCCAGAAGCAAAAAGTAGGTGGATATATGTGTCTATGTATATGTATGTATTGTGCTTTTGTGTACTGGATACTCCAATTTTTTAAACCATTAAAAATTAGTCTTTAAATGCATTGTTAATTGTTGGTAAAAACACTAGGAACTGTTGCTATGTACATGTCGTAAACTATTGCTAGTCCTCATTTTTTACAGCCACCCAATATAATGCATTGAGCGTGTAAATAAATGCATTGCTTAATAAAATGCACTATGTGATCTACTGTGAGAGGTTGGAAGTTTTCTCTATCCAGAGCTGGGTGGAGAAGTTCGAGGACATATATATATGATTTTTGACCAAATGTATAGCCTAAAAAAAACATCTGTGTGATCTTTGGTCAAATTTAGATTTGGGATTTGGTTCTTTTGCAAGACACAAACAATCAAAGATGCATAGATGACAATACGTGGCTTTTTTTGTTTTGAATAATTTTTCATAAGGAGTTTTGTTTTGTAAAGCACTTGTTGGAGTTTGATTGACTAAATACACAGCTGTCAATACACACCGGTCCCAACAAGGCCAAGGCAAACCCGATTGGAATTTAAGGGCTTGAGCCACATCTAAAATGTCATGGTGTTTTCTTTCAACTACACCATTTCGTTGTGGTGTATAAACACATGTCTGTTGATGAACAATGCTTTTTTCATGAAAAAAGTCATTCATCTCCCTTAAAAAAATCGACTCCGTTATAAGTTTTAACAATTTTAACCTCAGCTTTATATTGTCTTTCTATCATACTGATAAAATATTTTAATAGATGAGTAGTTTCATGCTTAAATCACATCAAATAAATCCACACTGCTCTAGTATAGTCATCAAATAAAACCACACTGCTCCAGAAAATAAGGCTTGGGAATATGGCCCCAAATATCACAATGCAACAAATCAGATGGATGATTTGAACAAGAGACACTTTCATTAAAAGGTAATCCAGACTGTTTTGTTAGTTTGCATACGTCACAATAAAATGTTTACATTTTAATGCTAGATTATGGCTGAGAAAGTAGATAATTCATGGCTTGTGATGGATGCCCAAGTCTAAGATGCCATATATCTGTTCACTTGAGACTACAGTTCATTGCCAACGGTTAATGTGAAAGATCAGAGATCTTACATACGAACAGGCCATCTCTCAAACTACCCAGTCCAATCATTGTCCTAGAATTCAGGTCCTGCAAGGAGCAACCATTGGAACCAAAGATGACTTGACATTTAGTAAGTGAAACAAGTTTACTTACTGATACAAGTTGGAATGTAGTAAACATTTTTTAGTATCAAAGAAAGTTGTAGAGAGGCTTCACCAATATGAGTAGCATGTACCATGGTTCCATTTGGTACTTTTATGGGATAAGGTGATTGTAAGACAATAACATTAGACAGAAAATTAAGGGACGATGACATGTGGTCAGAGGCACCACTGTCAATGATCCATGTGCTTGATTGTGAATATATCATACCTGCAAAATGAGATTGACCATTGGGCAGCTGTGGCACAAGAGCAGTTCGATCTTTGAGAAGTTGTTTTAACTTATTGTATTCATCCATGGTTAGAACATGAGCTTGATCCTTGCTTCGATTAGGCAAAACAATAGACACTGAAGCATTCAAATGTATTTTATCTCCATCTATGGCATTAGTACCACCAGCTCTTTGTTTTCCTCCTTTTAAGTTGGGAGGGCATCCATTTAGCTTGAAACATCTCCCCCTTGAGTGACCTACTGAGTGGCAGTGACTACAATATAAAGAAAAAGAGAGAGAAAGGCAAGAAGAAAGGAGACAAAGTTTGGCGTGGTTCAGTTCAGGAGAACCTTCGTCCACACTAGGAAAAGCTTTCTTGCCATTTTTCACACTATTCATCCTATGTACATCAATATATTATATAGGGCAGCATGAAGCAGCATAAATCACCCTGTAACCGATGAGAGATTTTTGGATATAATGATTTCACTGGTTTCTTTATTTCCCTCTAACGTTTCAATTTGAGAGACGTGAGCCAATTCAACATCATTATGATCTTTCTTTTTCTCTTTTCTTCTTAACGTTTCATCAGGATCATTTTCTTTTTCTCCTTGACTTTTAGTGTAAGAAACGTGGGCCAGATCAGGACCATTATGGCTCACGCATAATCGATTGTTTGAATTTGATTTATACCTTCCATTTGTTGGGGCCATTACTGATTGACATTGCATAGGAAGATTCGTTTGATGCTGAGTGTGACGTTGCAGTTTCCATTTTCTGTTTTCATTTTGGTGAGACATTGTAGTTGTGTTGGGTGTTTCAGCATTTGAGTGAAAACTTCCATTTGTTCCTTGCAGCTGTCGATGCCATAGAAATTCATGAAAATAATAAGACAATGGCCATTTTCATGAATGTGAACATGGATGGGTCTGAATAGCTGCTCTGAAAACCGTAAGTGAAAAGAAAATCACTTATCCATTGAGACCAAGCTCTAGACACTTTCTTTAGCCATATAGTGCCTTTCGAAGATGACAAACATGATGCAGTAGAAGAGGATCTGCAAACCCCGGTGGTTGTGACATATAGACCGTTTCATGAAGTGATCCATGTAGGAAGGCATTTTTTAGATATAATTGTTTGAAGTTCCATTTGAAGATGGTAGCAATAGAAAATACAAGTCACATAGTAGTTGGTCGAATGATGGGAGAGAAATTCTCTCGGTAATCGATCCCTTCTACTTGAGTGAAACCCCAAACAACTAGGCATGCCTTTAAACGATCAAGACTTCCATATGCTTTGGGTTTGGATTTGAAAACCCATTTTGATCCAACGATGTTCATGTAAGGTTCTCTTGGAACTAAATCCCATATATTATTAGATCTTAATGCAGTCATTTATTCTTCCATGGCCGCTCTTCACCCATCATGCTTTAGAGCTTGTTGAACTGTTTTGGGCTCTTTGGGAATACTGGAATAGATGGTATGAATGTTGGCATACTTAGGATTAGTTTTGTGAATGCCTACCATAGCTGTAGTTAACATCGTTCGGTTTTCTAGAGACATTGATCTAGCCATAGATCTTGTTACTATGGTTCGAGTTCCCATAGAGGTTGATTGAAGACTGGTGTCACTTGTAGTTTCTGAACTATGTAAGCTTGGTGGAGAGTTTGGTGTTGGATCAGGTGGATCGGCTGGATGAATATTTGTATTGAGAGATCTATCTTTTGTCATGCTTTATTGGAGATCCTCATAGACATTTAGACATGGATCTGGTGTAGGGCTGGAACCAGATTAGGGGTGATCGGAAGTTGGCATGGTTCTATCACTTGAAGTCTCGATATCAACAAAGGATAAAAAATCACTATCCATGACATCGTCCTTATAGAGAGAAGAGAGATTTTTGAAAGGGAATGGGTTTTCATCAAAGAGGACATGCCTGGATATGTATAGACGTCTGGAATTTGGATTGAAACATTTGCAACCATTATGAAATGTGTTATATCCAATAAATATACATGGAACAGATTTAGGGTCAAATTTGTTTTGAACATATCCTCTCAAATAAGGGAAGTACCTGCTGCCAAAGATATGCATGCTGGAATAATCAGGAATCCTTTTAAACAATATAGAGAAAGGTGACTGCATAGACAATGTTGAGGTGGGAAGCATGTTCATAAGAAAAACAGCTGCTGAGAAGGCATCAATCCAAAATCTCTTTGGTGCATTTGAATGAAAGAGAAACGTTAGACCCGATTCAGTGATGGTGCGATGCTTGCACTCTGCTTTGACATTTTGCTCGGGTGTCTTGGGGCAGGAATACTGCCATTTAATTTGAAGGTTGTCGAGATATAATACGAAGCAGGAGCTTGTATATTCACCACCTCCATCACTTTGGAAAATTTTTATTTTACTATCAAATTGGTGCTCAACCATTTTGTGAAAATGAACAAAGGCATAAAAAAAATCAGATTTGTGTCTTAGAAGGTAAAGCCATGTGAAATGGCTATTGCCATTGACAATTATAGCATGAAACCAATATTGTTCTCGAGATATAACTGGTGCCAATCCCCAAAGATCATTGTGAATTTTTTTTCAGTGGGAAAGAAACAATATCGTCTTTTTCAGTAAAAGGCAATTTGCAAGTTTTTTCCATTTGGCAACTAGCACAAACCGAGAGAGAAATATTAGGTAAAACATCAATATATTCCTGGTTTTTAAAAAAAGGGAGAACAACAGATTGAGGATGTCCCAAACGTGCATGCCAAAACTCTTCCGTCACTTGTGGGAAATGTGATGAAAAGAAAATCTTATGATTGCTGTGATTGTTCACTACATAGAGTCTGCCTTGTTCACTCCCTATTGCCATTACTCTGCCCGTCCTTCTGTCCTTTAGGGTGCATCAACCAGAGGTGAATTCGAAATCGTATGGAAAATCATTAGTCAATTTGCTAACATAAATGAGATCTTTAGTGAGGCATGGAACATAGAGAACATCGTTAATAGATAGATTTGGAGAAATATCAGCCTGTCCAATGTGTGTGATTGCAATACATTGCCCATTTCCAACAACAGCTGTATCGGAGCCAAAATAAGGAGAGATGTTCTTAAGTTTACATGTGTCTCTTGTCATATGCATTGTAGCTCCAGTATCAACTAGCCAGTCGAAATCTTGCGGATCATTAATTGTGAGAGCTGCGAGGGCTTGAATGGCATCTTCCACTTGGAAGGAATGATTGAACCGATTGTAACATTTAATCACTGAGTAATTCTTTTTATTTCAAATTTGACATATGATACCTTTGGAAGAATCGGAGGAGTTGGCTGCGCCATCGCATTTTGGCGGTTGAGGAAGATTTGCGTTGTATCCTGTTTGAGAAGGATTTGAATTGTATCCTCCTCCATGAGAGGGATTAAAGGTGTACCCCCCTCCACGTCCTCCTCTATAGTGTCGTCCTCACCCTCGGGAGACATGGTAAGTGCCCCGAGACCCGTTTTGCCCTTCACATTGAGCATAGAAGGCAACTTGAGGTGAGGTATCGGAATTGAGAAATTTGTTTCTCACTTCTAGACTTTGCAACACAGAGACCAATTCTTCACAAGAAGGTACTGGTGGCTTGAGCATAGCCATAACAAAAGGCTCATAGGCTTTCCATAACCGTTGGAGAAGCCAGAAGGCTTTCTCTTTGTATCCAATAGTAGCCAAGTCGTCACATTTGGCTTTGAACTTGGCGACATCTACTTCAAGGGCATTGTTACCCTTTTTACATGTTGTAAGCATGTGTGTGAGATGAAATCCCCGTTCTTGGGATTGCTGGGTGAAAGCATCAACATGAATGGGCCAAATCTCTTGAGCAGAGTTAAATCCAACAACTAAACCAAGGACATTTTCAGACAACGTACCAGTAATCCATCCCTTTATAAGGCGAGGGGATCAATGCCAAGATTCAAACTTGGGATTGGAGGTCAACTGTTGTGGATCAGCAGGATCAACAATATGGCCTGTTGGAGCAGGAGAACCTACGACCACACTAGGAAAGGCTTTCTTGCTGTTTTTCACACTATTCATCCTATGTACATCAATACATTATATAGGGCAGCATGAAGCTGCATAAATCACCCTGTAACCGATGAGAGATTTTTGGATATAATGATTTCATTAGTTTCTTTCTTTCCCTCTAATGTTTCAATTTGAGAGACGTGAGTCAATTCAGCGTCATTATGATTTTTCTTTTTCTCTTTTCTTCTTAACGTTTCATCAGGATCATTTTTTTTTCTCCTTGCATTTCAGTGTAAGAAAGATGGCCATTTTTTTTTCTCCTTGCATTTCCCCTATCTGTACTCTCTCTATGTGGTTATAGAATAGAAGAGAGAGTCTTTTTGTGGATGTAGGCTGATTTTAGGCAAACCTCGTTACACCTGTGTGTTCATCTTTTCTTTCAACTTGGTATCAAAGCCTGCAATTGCTTTCACCGTGGTCTTCCATATTTTGCATCTTTCTAGAGCCACGCTTCACCTGTCTGGTGCACGATCATTGTTTGATGCCGGCACCATTGTCACTCTCTCTGTTGTGTCCCCTGTTGCATCTCCTGTTCCTCTTCCTACATCCACAGTTTTTGTGTGACAAGGGAAACCACAAAGGAGCGTGCGGTTTCATGCTCTTTTTTTTGTGGTGAGCAAGTGAAAGCCACCAAGGCCTTCACCAAGGAGGGTGCTTCTCCTTTTAGTGTTTGAACAAGGGTGTGGCACAGAGTGTATTGTTTCCTGCCTTCTTCGAGGCACATGCCTTCCTTTTGAAGTGTGTTGTTTCCTGCCTTCACCGAGGCACGTGCCTCCATTTTTGTCTAAGGAAGGCCATGCTCTTTCCAGCCTTCACCGAGGAGCATGCTGTTGACTTCTTTTTCTATCTCTCAGCAAGGGAAGGTCACGCTGTTTACAGCCTTCACCAAGGGGCGCACTGTTTCCTTTTGTGTTCACCTGTTCACCGAGGAGCATGCTAACAAGGGAGTGCCACTGAGGCCTATCTGCTCCTTCAGTCACCCGATCCGCCTCCTCAGTCACCTTTTTTTTTTATCAGGCTCAAATTGTATTGACTATGCTCGTCGACTGTTGATTGAATGAGGGAGAAATTTCTAGTATAATATGGCTGCATTGTCCTCTTCTAACGCTCCTCGCACTCCTACTCCACCAGGTACATAATGGAATGCTTTCTCAAGTTTGGTTTCAGTCAAGCTTGATCGATCAAATTATCTTCTCTAGCGTTCTCAAATTGAAAGTGTTATGAAAAGTCAAAATTTGATCAAGTATGTTAATGGAAAATGTTCTGCTCCACCTGAATTTCTTTATGAACCACACACAGAGGAAAATACTGCTTATGATTTATGGTATCGTGAAGACCAACTTGCACTAAGTTGGATCAAAGTCACTGTGACTCAACCAGTCATGTCACAACTGGTTCATGTTGGCACGGCTATAGATGCTTGGTGCATCTTTGAAAAACAATATGCCTCACAAAATAATCTTCGTATTATTCAGCTGAAAAGAGAATTACAAAACATAAAAAAGGGAGGAATGTCTATGACTGAATACCTTCAACATATTAGTTTCTTACATGATTCTCTTAGCAGAGTGCAGCACTTTGTCTCAGATACAGACCTTGTTCTCTATACCTTGAATGGGCTGAATTCTGAATATGAATCTTTTATTACCACGGTTACTGTATTCAAAGATCTGCCTTCATGGTCTGAAGTATATGAAACGTTAATTACTCAAGAGCGATGAGTTGGAATGCTTTCTTCACCCCAGATGACTCTGGTTGAAGCCATTGCCTCTACAGAATATATATATATATATATATGTATATATATAATCAATCATCTTAGTCATCTTTTTCTTACAAGATATATCTTATCTATATAGAGTACCTTCTTGGACGGGACACTCTCTTTTTTTCTATGACTGTTTTATTGACACAAATCTGTTCGTGTTGGCCCATGTCCACCCGAACTCTGCTGAACGCTCTCCACTCATTGCACTCATCATGAGCAACTGTCATCACCCTATTTCTCTCTCTCTCTCTGATTTGGCCTGATTTGTTTTTTTTTATTCTGAAACAGCTCTTAAGGTGGAAAGACTAACGGAAGATGTGGACTGTGAAAGAGTCATGCATGGAATATTCTTCTGTCAGATTTTTCTTTCTTTGACAAGTAGCCTAAACCAGTGTTGTTAGAGGTGCACACCTGCAGGAGGTCTCTGTGCATCCCCTAGAAGAACGCCTCAAAAAATTTGAGTGATGCATCATTGACCTAATTAAGGTGTGTGGCATGACGACCTAATTGCGGCATATATATATATATATATGCATGTATATTGAAATCAAACAGCTATTTTTGTGCTCAAATGGTTATTTTGTATCATTAAAAACAGCTGTAAAAGTTGTATTCCATTATTTAAAACCATGGTCAGGCAACTGATCGTTGCAGATGCATCTTTTGATGGATTCGAGGTGACAATCACCTAGAAGACGTTCCTAGGTTGTTGCATTTGAGAACTCATGGAAAACCCATGCCGGGGACATCCAGCTACAGCTTGATAGGGAAGAGCAGCGACCTTTTAGGGTTGACAGATTTGGAGTTTAAGAAAGCTGTGGCATATAGAGAAAAGTCGACGTCATTAATTGTTTTAGAGCTACAAAATAAATGGAGACATGCAAAACATGATGTAACTTCACAAGAAACGGACCAAGTATTGAGGTCTTTTCATGTATGACTATCAAAGCTAGTGCTATCTGGATGATAAAATCATGAAAGAGAGCAAGAGAGAGAGAGAGAGAGAGCGAGAGATGGGAATTACATGTTTTGTTCTTATTTTAAATAGTAGTCTGTGCTGGCAAGTGGAAAAGAGAGATGAGCCCAACAAATCCTAAGATCTGTTTTGGCAAAAGAACTGAAGTATGCAACTTTAGTTTGAAAGCGGAGAGCGCTTCAGGGCGTAGTGGATCCTTCAGGTCCCTTTTTCAACAGTACCGAGGAGTAACCAGTCATTACGTAATCAAGATGGTTGAAGTTTTCTTGGGAATAAGATGAATGGTGAAGAAGTTTAACAACACTCTGATTGTTCTGAATCTCAAGATAGAAGGAGCTACAAGTGTACACCAGTAGCAACCTATTTCCCCATGTAACTTCTTATATAAGGTCATTTCAAACGTTTTGGCTCTTAGAGAGGCTTTAGGCAACACATATCCCAATTGTGAAATAAATTTTTCATTGACCAATTATAGCACCTGTTTGGATGGAGAGAAATTAGTATAAAAGGAAAAGAATGGAAAGGGAAAGAAAGGATTTGGGAAGAAAAGGAGAGGAAAGAAAATAGAATGAAACAAATGGTTATAAAAGCTTGTTTGAATAGAAAGACAAAGAATTGTTCAAACTATGTTTGTTTAAACTACATAAAGGAAAAGAAAGAAATAATTTAAGTTGTTTGAATAGAAAGAAAGAACGTTATTTTGATTTGCACACTGGGAAGTCACAAAATGACTAGAAAATGTGGATGAAGCGGGACTAGGGCTAGCTAGTTGCTAAAATCTTCAAGGGTCTGGTAATTAATAGCCATCATTTTCTTTCTTAATAAGACCAGAAAAAATATATTATCAATTAAACATTTTCATTATTTGGGTCAAATGACTCATAAATCCAATGTTTCTTTTGTCAATGTTTGCCATGAGCCAGACCCAACTAGCATTCAATCGACCATATTTTTTGTGTTAAGACTGTACCAATTTAAAAAATAAATACACTCTATAGAGATCTTCCCTTGTGCCGGGTGAGCAAGATGGGTATTTCATCCTACCGCTCAACAAGAGGGGTATTTCATCCCTAGAGCCAATTCTGTATCATGTGTACCACTGTTGCAGGTTCATTGAAATTCAACATAATCAGCCTCTGTGATGGTAAACCATAAATAAAATGTACTTATTTCATTGTCAGAAATAAATAATGAATCATGACTAGTTTAGACATATAATTGAGCAAGGTCATCTGTAGACTTAGATAATGTTTGTTATTTGTTGGGTTAGGCATCTTCCTAGATAGAAAACATACTAGAAGCATCAAACAAATCAATGCTAGTGGGAATATATATATATATATATATATTTATATATATGAGTGTGTGTGTGTGTGTGTGTTGAAATTAGGCAGCTATTTCTGTGCTTGGATGGTTATTTTGTATTGTTCAAAACTGCCATAAAAGTTGGATTCCATAATTGAAAACCATGGTCAAACAATTGATCATTGCAAATGCATCTTTTGCGATGTTTTTTATCGACAACAAGCAAACAAATAACCATCCAGCCGTGGAGGTTCATCTTTGAATCACTTGAATATTCAGAAATGATTGCTCCAATCGATTGTTAATCACCCATTTTAATTACCCTTAAACAAGTTTAAAGTATGATGACATTCGTATATTTTCCAGTCAACGTTGTAAAATATATGGATCATATGAATATCCCATCAAAGGATGTAGGATGGCCCAGCAAAGCAAAATTACTATGATCTTTCAAAAAATTGATTCCCCATGACATGAATAATTTCACACTAGCCCGCCAACTTGTGATCTCAACCCCGTCTTTAGTGGGGGAGCCAAGAATTTTTGGCTGAAGGGCACGTGATTCACCGACCTGGGTTTGATGTGGGGACTATGATGTGACAGCAAGTAGGTCCAGCATCGTCGCAACAATACTGATGTGGGGCAATGGTGCACAGCAACCCACACTTCGCTTCTATACTTCCCTTCTTACAGCATGTTCACCGCTTATTGTGGTTACCTAAGGAATACTTTAAGATGTCTCTCTTATTGATCAAATGGTGATTGGAATTCTTCAACACAGAAATATTCATACGCTATTACTTAAAATTGCTTGGGTTGTGGGGAAGGGTGCAGAAAACACAAAAAGTTGCATGCAATCCCCGGTAAATGACGCAAGAACTTGTTACATCACTAGCTAATGTCACCAGCCACTATAAGTCCCCTGGCAAAATGTTCCAATCTTGGTGTCTATAAATTGTGACATAGAAAGTGGATTAATTTCTGTGATTTGTATATTTAATTACCTATTTGATCTTTCATGAATAGAACGAGGGTCTCCCTCGACAGTTTCCGAATGCAAAAAACCTATTTAATTTCACAAGCAGTGGCTGCTGGAAGTTCATGCAGAGCAATTACATTATTATACAAGAATTTTTGTCAGGTACTGGAAAACTATATATTTTAAACTTAGAACATGGTAACTCCTCAACTTGATTGCAAGATAAGCTAAGCAAGGTTATAATCAATCACCAAAATAAGGAGTACATCACTAACTTGTGGAGTTTGGTGCATGTTGGATGGAGAGTCTATGCTTCACATTATATACATATATATATATATATATATATATATATATATATATATATATATATATATATATATATATAATTTTCAATGACAGTGTTGTCTCTTTTATAACAAAAAATATTGAGAAAAGTCTTATCAATGTAAATTATTTGTTTCTATTCAATAGGGTGGTTCCCCTCTTTTTTGACTTCTCGACCACTAAAAGTGAAGTGTGGTCGAAGAAAGAAATAAAGTGACAGCTCCATGCATTTTGAGTTCTTATGCACGTCTAGAGAGAGGGCGAGAGAGAGAGAGGGTAGGAGAGAGAGCAAACAGAAAGATGGAATTACTTCCGGCATTAGCTAGTGACGATCGGCAACCATGAACATTCATGAGGACCGTGGTGTAGGTACTGTGAATAGCTTTAAAATAGGGAAGGGAAGCTGGTCGATCAAGGCGTCTTTCAGATGTGGTTTCATTAGCATATGTGTTTTCTATATACTTTTGTGGTGATGCTGCTTTGTGATGAAGTCGGTGATATACGTGAGAGACTTCTTTCATAAAAAAGGATGAAAAGTTGTGGAAACTTGTTCTTCTGCTTGAAGATTCATATTTAGCACATGTTGAATCATATAAATTAGACTGTCAATTGCTTCTGATGTAACAGATTTGGATTTTTCATGTTGCCATGGTATTCATAATTCCTGTCTTTGATAGCCACCCTATTGCCATGGGAAGCACAATCTACCAACTTCACATAAGTATTTTGATCCGACCCTTTCTATTCCACCTCTAAGTCTGCGTCTTTCCCACCAAGAGATGAACTTTAATATCAACGATGTCATATCATGTAAATTAATGGTTTCTATTCAACAGGGTCATTCCTCTCTTTTTTTACTTGTCTACCACTGAAAGTGAAAGTGTGGTGGAAGAAAGAAACAAAGTAGCAGCTCCATGCCCTTTGATTTCTCTTGCATGAAGAGAGAGAGAGAGAGAGAGAGAGAGAGGAGAGAGAGAGATGGGAATTACATGTTTTGTTCTTATTTTAAATAGTAGTCTGTGGTGGCGAGTGGAAAAGAGAGATGAGCCGACAAATCCTAAGATCTGTTTTAGCAAAAGAACTGAAGTATGCAACTTTAGTTTGAAAGCATATAGTGCTTCAGGACATAGTGGATCCTTCAGGTCCCTTTTTCAACAGTACCGAGGAGTAACCAGTCATTACAAAATCAAGATGGTTGAAGTTTTCTTGGGAATAAGATGAATGGTGAAGAAGTTTAACAACACTGTGATTGTTCTGATTCTCAAGATACAAGGAGCTATAAGTGTACACCAGTACAACCTATTTCTTCATGTAACTTCTTATATAAGGTCATTTCAAACGTGCTGGCTCTTAGAGAGACTTTAGGCAACACAATCCCAATTGTTAAATAATTTTTCGTTGACCTATTATAGCACCTGTTTGGATGGAGAGAAAGTAGGATAAAGGAAAAGAATGGAAAGGGAAAGAAAGGATTTGGAAGAAAAGGAGAAGAAGAAAATAGAATGAAACAAATTGTTATAAAAGCTTGTTTGATGGAAAGAAAAAGAATTGTTCAAACTATGTTTGTTTGGACTACATAAAGGAAAAGAAAGAATAATTTAAGTTGGTTTACAAAAATACCCAAAGACTCTAGAACTTATTATGCAAGTGAAATATTTTTGATTCAGTTATACGGCTGGATTCAAGGGGGACATGTCAATC
This sequence comes from Nymphaea colorata, assembly GCF_008831285.2. Classification (NCBI taxonomy): domain Eukaryota; kingdom Viridiplantae; phylum Streptophyta; class Magnoliopsida; order Nymphaeales; family Nymphaeaceae; genus Nymphaea; species Nymphaea colorata. The sequence continues at coordinate 5,490 of NW_022204887.1, read as the reverse complement.
TTTAAAAACCTATTTTATATGTAGCATAATGTTTATATATATATATATTATATATATATATATATATATGTTTGTTTTCCTTATATAAATTTTAAGTAATTTATCACCTTAAAATCATCAATGAAAGATAAACTTTAGCAATAGAGGACTTACGAATGCAAAAGGCCAAGCAAACCAAATATGTTTATGACCTCGGGTTTATCTATGCAACCATTAACATGTGTGAAGGCCTTCATTCAAGAAATCCATTTATTTCTTGCTTCATATTAATAGGGATCCTTAGATAACTTGATAAGATATAATAATGGTTTCCATAAATTATTTCTTGCCATTCATACTTGCATCTCATCAATCATTTCCAATTTTGATCGCAAATTGAAAATGTCATGCTATCGTTTACAAGTGATGTCCAGTTCTTCATGCGAGTGGAACTAATATATAGTGAGACCACCAGTGGCAGAGCTAGAAATTTGTGATTGAGGGGCACTCTGTTTAGTTTTAAACTTGAAGGGTCACTCATATGTAAAAGAAAAAAAAAGAAACAATAAAAGTCAATTATGTTACATATGTAAATACGGCAAAATTTGTAGGCTGGTGAGGGTAATTGCTCACACCAGCTACAATGTAACTCTGCCACTGGAGACCACCTTGAGTTACAGATTACCTCTTCATGTTTCACCACACGGCACTTGTATTTGTCACTCATCATGCGATAAAAATATTTTGGAGATGAATATTTCAATTTGTTTGACTATCTTGAGAGCCTTGAAGTGAATTGCGGCTGCTGGAAGAAAGGAACATGCTTTTGAGAGTGACTCTAGCACCATTTGTAGCCATTCTTTGGAATTTGCAATTTATTTTGAATTTTGACAATGATTCTTGAGCAGCAGTGATCATCTGAGGAATTTGGACTCTACTCCTTTTGAACATTGAATAAGGTGAGCCTGCATATGCTGGTGAGGACATTCCACTTGAAGGGGATGATGACAATGAAGCAAAATGAGTTTCAATATTATAATGAAGATGAAGAAGATTAAAAGATAGGTTGCATATTATAAATGTTTGATAATATGATGTAAAAACAGTAAAACGTTTATTGTAAAAGTCTTTAAGACCTCAAATTTTATCATGTTTATCATATCTTATCTTTATTATGTCTGTAGATGAAGATTTGTGAATTTTTATTATTGTGTAATATTGTGATGATTTGTTTTATATAGGAAACATTTTTCTTGGTTTTATCAGAATTTATAGCTATTTTTTATTTTTTAATTGTGAATGCATTACAAAAATAAATTTACAATATGTTTACAATATTACCATACATGTATAGGTTAGCCCGATCGATAAGTGATACAATACCGCTTTTACAATATTTTTTCTTTCTTCAAATTAAGTTTCCTACAGTTTCAAGTATTGTCTATGAGATTGAACAATGACCAGGTGGCCAAATTTGTTCAACAGAATTAAGAGCCTCAAGAGCAGTTGTCTAGGGTGCTGGCAAAAATTGAGCAGGGAAATAAAGCTGCTACTATCTGGGAGGTTGTTCCATGTGAAGAATTGACTGAGTCTCATGGGGTGAAGGAGGAAATTTGGTGCAGAAGGCAAGAAATTGTAGATGCAAGGGGTGAAAGAAATCCAAGTTGTTTTCAAGTTGTAGTTCAAATAGAAATTATTTTTAACGATGATTAATCCTAACATTTAATTAAGAACTTTATTTTGATTTGCATGCTGGGAAGGCACAAAATGACAAGAAAATGTGGATAAGCTGACTAGGCTAGCTAGATGATAAAATCTTGAAGGGTCTGGTAATTATAGCCATCATTTTCTTTTTAATAAGACCAGAAAAAATATGTTATCAATTAAACATTTTCATGATTTGGGTCAAATGACTCATAAATCCAGTGTTTCTTTGGCCAATGTTTGCCATGAGCCAGACCCAACTAGCATTCAATCGGCCAATGTTTGCCATGAGCCAGACTCTATAGAGATCTCCTTGTGCCGGGTGAGCAAGAGGGTATTTCATCCTACCGCTCAACAAGAGGGGTATTTCATCCCTACAGCCAATTCTGTGTCAAGTGTCCCACAATTGCAGGTTCATTGAAATTCAACACAATCAGCCTCTATGATGGTAAATCCGAAATAAAATGTTCTTATTTCATTGTCAGAAAATAAATAATGAATCATGACTAGTTTACACATATAATTGAGCAAGGTCATCTGTAGACTTAGATAATGTTTGTTATTTGTTGGGTTAGGCATCTTCCCATGTAAGCATCAAACAAAGCAATGCTAGTGGGAATATATATATATATATATATATATATATATATATGACTGTGAGTGTGTGTGTGTGTTGAAATTAGGCAGCTATTTCTGTGCTCGGATGGTTATTTTGTATTGTTCAAAACTACCATAAAAGTTGGATTCCATAATTGAAAACCATGGTCAATCAATTGATCATTGGAAATGCATCTTTCGTGATGTTTTTTATAGACACCAAACAAACAAATAACCATCCAGCCGTGGAGGTTCATCTTTGAATCACTTGAATATTCAGAAATGATCACGCCAATCCATTGTTAATCACCCATTTTAAATAATCTTAAACATGTTTAAAGTATGATGACATTCCTTTATTTTCCAGTCAACCTTGTACAATAGATGGATCATATGAATATCCCATCAAAGGATGTAGGATGGGCCAGCAAAGCAAAATTACTATGATCTTTCAAAAAATTGATTCCTCATGACATGAATAATTTCACGCTAGCCCACCAACTTGTGATCTCAACCCCTTCTTTAGTGGTGGAGCCAAGACTTTTTGGCTGAAGGGCACGTGAGTCACCAACCTGGGTCTGATGTGGGGACTATGATGTGACAGCAACTAGGTCCAGCATCGTCGCAACAATACTGATGTGGGGCAATGGTGCACAGCAACCCACACTTCGCTTCAATACTTCCCTTCTTACAACATGTTCAATGCTTATTGTGGTTACCTAAGGAATACGTTAAGATGTCTCTCTTATTGATCAAATGGTGATTGCAATTCTTCAACACAAGAATATTCAAACGCTATTACTTAAAATTGCTTGGATTGTGGAGAAGGGTGCAGAAAGCACAAAAAGTTGCATGCAATCCCCAGTACATGACGCAAGAACTTGTTACATCACTCGCTAATGTCACCAGCCACTGTAAGTCCCCTGGCAAAATGTTCCGATCTTGGTGTCTATAAATTATGACATGGAAAGTGGATTAATTATTGTCATGTGTATGTTTAATTACCTATTTGATATCTCATGAATAGAACAAGGGGTTCCCTCGACAGTTTCCAAATGCAGAAAACCTATTTGATTTCACAAGCAGTGGCTGCCGGAAGTTCATGCAGCGCAATTACATTATTATACAAAATTTTTTGTTAGGTACTAGAAAACTATATATTTTAAACTTAGAACATGGTACCTCCTCAAATTGATTGCAAGATAAGCTAAGCAAAGTTATAATCAATCACCAAAATATGGAGTACATCACTAACTTGTGGAGTTTTGTGCATGTTGGATGGAGAGTCTATGCTTCACGCCTTCAAACTAAGCAGAGTCCAAAAATCACCAAAATGGTTTTAAGCTAGAGATCAAGCTGAAGAAAAATAGCACCCTAAAGGGGTAGTGGCAAAGCCAAATTTCTGAGTGGGGGTAGGTAGTATTCGTTTCACTTTCAACTTTAAGGTATATAAAAAAAATTAAAAAAGAAAGAAGTATCAATGACTGGTACGAGAAATTTCTTACAAAATCCGCAATGCAGCTCCACTATTGTTAAGGAGTCATTTGGCAGCAGGGACACTCATACAGTTTTCATAATAAGAACAACCCCTAAATAGGTAGACAAAATGGGGGATGCTTAGCAGAAGTCGAACCGAGCATGAGTGACTATACACAATTTCCCTAGATCTCTTTCCTCCAATGAAAAAGATTGAAAAACAGAAAGTGAGAAAACAGAACACATAACAACTACGAACCATGAAGAAGAGAAAACAGATCTATTTAGATGGGTGCTTTATGTTACTTCATGCCTAAGAAGGTGCGGTCCTTCCAGTTTTCACCTTTAACCTCTACAAATGAGACCTTAGGCATGCAATATATTGGATCATATAGATATGTAGCCCTCCACATACATCATCAAAAGTATATCAGATGCCCACCTAAGGAAGAAATTAAGTCTAAGATGTCTGAGAAAAGTTTTTCCTATCGATGGATAAGCAAATGCTAGTCCATCAATTCGAGATCCAATTCCAGATTTTTTAAAGTGATATCTCATCCACAGCATCGCATCGATTGAGGAATCAACAAGCGCTATCCCATGACAATGATGGTGGCCAAAGTGCAGTTTCTTCTCTCCACTGCCTGTGGACCCGAAGCCCCGATATGAGATTGAGTTGCGTGCACATCCGAACACACAAGTATGCTGTGGAAAAAGATGGGGTTTTGATATGTTCAATTGTTTTAATAAAGAAATGTTTATTTTAGACTTTTTTGACCTTTTCATAACCTTTTTTTTACTCTTTTAAAATGTTTCTACAGAGAAAAAAGATGGGGTTGGGGTACCTTTGAACTTTTTAATAAAATGATGTTTATTTTAGACTTTTTAACTCTTTCATAATATTCATAATATCTTTCATATATATATATATATATGTATATATTGAAGATATGTCTTTTCTATAATACCTTTTCTGGACCGGGCACTCTCCTTTCATTATGGCTGTTACATTAATACAAATATGTTCGTGTTGTCCCATGTGCACCTGAACTCTAACCTGGTTATATATGTGTCATACTAATGCAAAAAAATTTTGTGCACTGGTTATGATGAAATAGTCCCAATTCACACCAAAAAAAAAATTGGGAAGACAAAAGTGGAAGTCAAAAAAAAAAACTATAAAGGACATACCTTTTGAAAATTACTAAATGTCCCCTTACATTAGGTATGTACGTTGGGTACCCTTAACCGGGCACTCAACTCAATCTACCGAACTCAGCTGATGTTCACTCACTGGCTCTTCATGAGCAACTATCCCACTTTTCTCTCTCTCTTCTCTTTCTGATTCACCTGATTTGTTTCTTTATTCTAAAACAGTCTAAGGATGGTGGAAAGATTAACGGATGATGTGGGCTTTAGAGAGAGAGGCATGCATGGAATATTCTTGTGTCAGTTTCCATTGCAACCATGGGTCAATTTTTCTTTCTTTGCAAGTAGCCTAAACCATTGCATCTGGCGTTGTTACCAGCTGAGGTCTGTGTGCATGACTAGAAGAACGCCTCAGTAGGAACCATATAAATATTAAACATCAATCAAGAAGAAGTTGCATGGTGGGTCCCCATCTGAAGAGCACGCTGGACCGTCGATGGATCGAGCCCAGTTTCTTGGACTGGTCTGCCCTGATTGCATTTTGAGAAATCCAGGACTTGTGAAACACGATGAGCAGCCATTGAC
>NW_022204886.1:0-34423 GCF_008831285.2 Nymphaea colorata | reverse complement strand
TCTAAATACTTCTGGGAAGTGTGCCAAAAAGTTCGGAAATTTTGGAGTTGCAGAAAGAGAGAGATTGAATTTCTGGCAAAATCCATGTTTCTTCTCTGTGAAAAACAGAATATGTTTTCCCTGTTTCTAAATCAAATTCCTTGATTTTTAATTTTCTGTTGGTTTTTTTATTCTATTGTTTTCTTAGGAGAATTATCTTTATTTCATATTAATGGTGGATATTTGGACGTCTGTATTTTGTAATTTTTTGCATTACAGAACTTGTCATGAATTGTATGTACTCATGAAAGTGCAGGGTGGCCAAGGGTGAAAATATTTACTCTGTTTATTTCTTGTTTGCTTGCTTTTGGTGCATTTTTTGTTTGTAGTATTGTTTCACTGTTCATGCCTAGCAAAAGTTATTTGTTGTGAACCCGCTGAGTTAGGACTTAGGACTATGGCTTGTCCTTTCACAGGAGGTAGGCTAGGCTAGAAGCCATAAGTAGGAACTGGTTCATTCACCAAGGGTATTCGTAATGTACGCTATGGCAAAAAACTTTAGGAACGATTCTTCATCAATTTGAATCGGAAGCAAAAAGTGTCCTGATAAGACAAGGACACTCAAAAGGCCTTCCAATTTAAAGTGAAGAAGGTGTTGCTAATAATGGGAACAATGTGACGTTGAGATTCCACACAAAATCCAGGACCCTAGATCCATCCTGTCATAGAATATTTGTTCATGCATCCTGCAACAAATTTCTGCAATCAGAAGACCTAAGATTGCAACATACAACTTTGAGGTTGAACCCCATTTGATTCAAATGTTACCATCATTTGATGGGTTGTCTCATGAGGATCATTATGAACACTTTGATGAGTTCTTCGACATTTGTTTCATCATTCAGATGAACATTTGGTAAGGCGACCTTCAAGTTCATCATCAGTTTTTCTAGTTTACAAAGCTCATACATTGCAAATTGTTTTTAATTTACAAAATTTACAACTTTCACAAGTTTTTGTAAACTCTAACATTTTACAAGTAAAATAATAGGATTTAATGAGCTTAACACATTTTACAATTTTTGAAAATTTTGGAAGTATGGTTTCAACTTGTAAAATTTTGTCTTTCATAGACCTTTGGCAATTATTTCAGCCTGTTTAAAGCTACCATTATCTTGAGTTTATTTTTTGCATTATTTTTTCTAAACATGATAGCAATTGTTTTTGTTTTACATGATTTTTATATATTTTTATAATGACTACAAACTTTTATAATGCCCCTGTAACATTGCTCATGTTTTAGAAGACGCTTCCCTGCAATTGATGCAGTGGATAGAGCAAGAGTGGTAGTGCTGGTGGTGGTGAAGTTGTGATCAAGTGCTGCTCATGCTGATGGTGGTGAAGATGTCATCAAGTGCAGGTCAGGTGTACTATCCAATCTGGATGAAGGTAATCTCAAACCATGTTGCTCTCTCTCTCTCTCTCTCTCTCCTCTCTCTCTCTCTCTCTCTCTCTTTTGTTTGGTTGTGCATGATCTTATCGCTCCCTTTTAAAGTGATTGTTTCTACTCAAATGAGACGAGAGTACTTTGATGGCAACAATACACCTAAAAGAAATCTGCCCACCCCTAACAACGTGTTTCGATTAGCACTCTTTTCGAAGTGGAGTTCTTATAGTTTTCAGGTGACATTAAAAAATGAGTTTGAGAAAAAGAAAAACCCAATTTTATCAAAACCTAGTTTTCAAAAGGAGAAAATGTCGAAAGACACAGGACACAACCATACTGCACAACATATAAAAGAATTACTACCAAAACCAAAAAAAAAAAAAAAAATCTCTTGTTGCTGAAATATGCTTACTATGTCAGCCTTCAAAACGACAAGTCTCACATTACTGGATCCCATCCCTTAGTTTATGCAGGCACAGAAAGCTGCCTTTTGAGTTTTGAGTAAAGAAAAGGGTGTAATCACATAAGCAGGAAGAAATAACGTATACGAAGGCTTCAAGAAAGGCTCAGCTTTATGAAGCATGTTGCCAACTTACCGTGCACCTTTTGCACTACAGACATCAAATTCTTAGAAAAACACCATTTCGTTGTTGAAAAATTTTGTGGTTCACACTTCCCAATTAGAAACTCAGGGAGTATAAACCCATTATGCCAACTTCTTACACCCACAAAATATCAACAAAAGCATTTGCAAGAAAGTAGCAAGACGATTTTCAACTAAAATTTGTTTTTGCTTCTCTTGCAGTCTTCAGTTTGTGTCCATTTCCTGAAGAAACAAAATTGATGGCTGGAATCCCATTAGAGGAAAATTTGAAGCTGAACCATACAAATGGAAAACCGCTTCTCTGTAAAAATGGACCCAAATGTGAATGTAATTTACTTCAACGGGAGGTAAGACTTGTCCATTGGAAAGAATACTTTTTGTGTATATTATACTGATACCACTTTGTTTTGCCGCAGACAGGAAACAGAATTTAGTTATGGAAGAAGACTTCATAAGAGGTTGTACTATAAACGCCTTCAAAAAAAAATTCCTTGAATTTCAAACAAAAGAAATAAAAAAATAAGTACAAATAAATTTCAATCCATAAGTACCTGAAATAGGGTAATCAAGGCTGCATCTATGTAGTCCTGCTGAGGAGTGTAAGTATACAGGATGTCCACAGGGTATTTCCGTCCTTGGATATGGACAGCTTTTGCACCACCAAGGCACTCAGAGAATCCCCTTGCATCAAGACTAGCAGACATGACAATCAACTTTAAAGGGCAACCTGAGGGAGATGCTTGGCCCTTCCAACCACTTCCACTTCCAATTGATGTGTCTTCATTGGAGTCTATATTATCGATTTTCTTGACATTGTCCTTGTTCATGACTTGCTGTGACCTTGATTTTTGAACACCTTTCAAAATGCCTAATACCACATCTGTGTGGACTGTCCTCTCATGAGCTTCATCAACAATGACAACTGAATACTTAGATAGTAGAGGGTCCAACAATGCTTCCCTGCAAGCAAAAAGCAACATATCGATTACATTAGGAACTCAAGACAACGCGCAAGACCACATGAATAAATTGTTATGAAATATTTTTTTTTTAATTGTAAAGGTTTCTTTATTAAAAACATTATAAAATTTGCTTTGAAAAAAAAACTAATAATACTTTCAATAGCTTGACTAAGCTTTGGATGGCCAGGGGACCATCCTATTTTGAACCTTAGTTATCAAGATCAGAAGTCGAACTCAGGTTGGTCAGGTTGGTCAAGGCCCTCAAAAGACTCGTCAGGGGTAGTTGATCTGAGTCAAGTCTAAGATGGTTCACTAAAATAATATTGATAGGGCACTAAAGAAAGGGTTGGAGCCTCGGGGTAGGCTAAAGGGAAACTATAAGGAAAAGAAGAAACTTCCTAAATTTTTATGTCTGATGGTTCATGGTTCTAAACATATCTTTTACAAGAAAATGCACTTTGGAAACTAGTTGGTCAAAAACTAGTCCCTATCACTGGTGATGGGCCGAACCAACTGATACCTTGAGATTAATCTGTTCACCAGCACCTACGACAACTAGGCAATTAGACGGACCTACTAGTCGCTGAGTTCACAGCTAAGCTTGAAGTGTGAACCACAAAATTCCAAAACCCCAGACAAGATAGACAGTCAAGAACAACAGGAAGCATGGTGATGAATGCAGAAAAGAAAGTTCAGAGCTCAAAGGAAACAAAAGAATCACCTTAAAGCATCCCATCTGTCATATAATAGATCGATTTTGGTGGGTGGCCAAAATGAGTTGGATACGAACGGGCATTTATTTGGTATTGAATTCTCTCCTTGTTAAAACGAACAAACTAATTATTGGTAGCGATGTCAACAAATCTTATTCCCCAACCTCATTTACGGGATTCAGATATTTGGTTTATAATTTAAATTAAAAATAGGCTCTAATTCAAGTGCAATGGAAAAAAAAGGTTTTCATATATATACGTACATACCATATCTGAATTCCATTCGTAATGTGAACCCTATGCTAAATCTCAATCCAAATCCAAACCAATATGTTAACAACAGACTTTCAATATGTATGGACTTTGCTTACTTTATTTATTTAAATATAAATCCGATTCGGGTGGTAAGCGGACTTTGCTTACTTTATTTATTTAAATATAAATCCGATTCGGGTGGTAAGCATAAATTCCGTTGCAATGTAAAACCAATGTGATTTCCTTTTGTACCATGTTTGATCGGTAGGAAATTCCTTGCAGCAATGGGAATAAAATTTTTTCCTGCCCATCAAACGTTACATTAAAAAAAATATATCCGTTGGTTCTGTTTCTGTAAACATATTTTAGGAAACAACGGGGGTGGGACGAAATAGAAAGCCCATTTGGGCTTGGATCTGCTAAATGCTTTGGCGGAAGACGCAGCCTCCGCTTCTTCTACCGCCGGTGGTCGCAGGGAAGGATCGATGGAAGCATAAGGCGGCTCAGGAGGAGGAAGAAGAAGAGAGAGGCAATCGACCGAAGATGGGAATGGTTGTAGATGGACCGGTATTGAATTTAGAATTTGTCAAAAAAAAAAAAAACAAAAAAATCTGTGGATGTACTGGTATTGATTTTAGAATCTTTTGATATTTTGTGATACTTATTGTATGATGGTGTTTCCGTTGTGGTACTTATGATGATATTCAGTTATTTCCAAAAAAAAAGATTCCTAATCTTCTTGTTTTTTATGGTGATACTAAGGCAGGTTGGTAAAATTTTCTCTGGATCTTCATCTTGGCAGCACTAAAAGTTTCAATCCGTTGGGTAAAATGAAAAGACAACCCCTTTGTTGGTCTATTTAGTTTAATAGTCATGCTTTGTGGGGGTCGTCTGCACATGACTTATGATTTTAATTTAATCGCTTTCCTTTAGTTAGAAAATATAGGTTTTTAACATAGTTAGTATGCATAGGATTCACTTGCATGTTGTTCTCGGCTCACTTGTCTAACTTTTTCTTGAATTTGCACTGGTGGGGAGCGAATACACAGGTAAGTTTTAGACGAACATGTTTTGATTTTTCCAATAAGTACTTTACATTTGTTTTTCTTGTTATTTGTGTTATTCTGCCCTTTGTGCTTGAGCGTTGCATGTTCATCTTGGTTGCAAACTTAATAGAGTATAAATATTTTATGTTTTGATTTTCTTTCTTGTGAAAAAAAAATGATTTTGTGAACATGTTCTACTTTTGTATAGAAACTATGCTAAATTGAAAAACCCGAAATAAATACCCAAATTGTTCAAAAAAATTTGAATTTTGGTTTTCTGATATCCTCTTTTTCTGTAGAGGTAAAAAGCACTTAGTTTTGGTATAAACTCTTTACAATATAATGTTTTTTATTAACCTGGGTATGTGAACCTATCAGAACTGGAAAAGTCTGCCCCTGTTTTAGGTAGAACATTTTTTTACTTTCGTTTTATGAATTAAAGTCTGAATGTGGGTCTGATTTTTGGTATGATATTTCTCTACTATCTCTGATGTCATCCCACAAAATTTAGGACTTTTTGAGCTTTTAGTGGTTTTGACAGATTTCTATACTGTTCCTCGTTTCTGTTTCTTGGGAACTATGATTCTGAAAACCAGAATTTTCTGCTCCATTCTCAGATTATTAATGCCCTGTAGAAAAGATATTATCAATTGTACCTTTTTTTAGTGTTTTTTCAATCTTTCTAGTTCCTATTTCTGATTTTTCTTTAACTTTTAGGCCTTTGTATATCTAACAAATAGAGTAAAATTCTGAACCTGTTTACAGGTTAAAGAATTTCCACTTAGGGAGATGAAGGCTCCTTAGGTCATGTATGGTGTTTTTGTTTTGATGTCTGCGTATTGTTTTTGTGTATTAATGCTAAGAGGATTGTCTCTTATCAAGTTTTGTTTGTGCTATCTAGAGGTGTGGCCTCTGGTTTAGTATGCCCTTTAGCTGTATTTTAGATATGAAAACCACAATTTGAGTCGTATATTTAGGACCTTTGTAAGTATATGCACGAGTGAAGAAATCCTTGCGAGCCTCTTGTTGCATTTGATCTTAGACCTGAGCTTGTGATTAAAATCATCTTAATCCATTAAAGCCAATCCAACTTAGTCCTGGAAATGGTCTTTTAGCTATGTAGGAAAATGAGCTATGGAAGTAGCAATTTTCCTTTATTAATAAATGATCCATCATCCAACCCTCTTCAAAGAATACCTTACAATAAGAGAATTTGTGGAAGTTTGCTTGCCACAAGGTTATATTTTTATGAGAAAGTTCAAGATGAACTTGTCCCCTGTGTTGTTATCCTTTTGCAAAATCAGAATTTCACAAAGTTCTCATGTGATCGGGACACAGTACTAGTTAAATTTTGGTGGACAGTCTTACATCCAGAGTCTAACAAAGTCCAATCCCATAGTTGTCGTTAACATTTACCATTTGATTTTACAAAAGCCAACACATAGGACTGTTTGTCTTGGGCTTTGTTCGGGAAAAGAAAAGTGCTTAACCCAAACCTTTTGCAAAACTTTCAATTAGTTGCTGACCCAACACTTATGAGAACTCGTCACCCTTAAATCAATCGTGCATGTAAAATATCCTATTTCTAGGATAGAGTTGGTGAAGTTCATTCCTCTACCCAGCCAAACCATCTTGTTTTGCATTCACTCATCTCTTTAGGTTTTATTGTTTTTGCCTCCTAATGATATACCATTTGATGTCAAGGACTTTTGGATAAATTTTTTAATTTTTTGTTTACAAACATTTTAAAAATGTTTTCTCACACAATGATATGTCTTTTCTTTACTTTTGGTATCTCACCATGTAGCGGGAGAAAATTTCAATTTTTTGTTTGTCAATCAATGGAAGAGGGAAGCTGAAAAAATCTTAGATATGAACAGTGAGGAAAAATCCTATGAAGCTAAGAAAGTCAAGACTAGGAAATGTATTGACTTTGGTGTTCAAGCATTTGCAAGGATTTAGCATGAAAATATCCTGAGAGAGAAGCCACAATGCTCTATAAGATCTTGACAGGTAAAAAAATGAGAGTTGAGGGATGGGCTCGGGGCTTGTGTAGTCGTTCCTCTGAGTCAGTAATCGAGAGTACCGGGTAGGCATAAAGTTGATTTATGTCTATTTCGCGAAGATAAATGACTTATGAACCTTTGGATCGTCGAAAACTCGTAAGGTGAAGCGGGTTGGACACGTGACAAAGCTATGCATAACCACCAAAGCGGTGGAGCTTCGTAGTAGCCTTTGAGGTGGTGAGGTGTTCCCTCAAAGGTGAAGGTCGGCCTGAAAAGAAAAAAAATCAAATGAAAAAAAAGGCAAAAAGCCGAATGCCAAAGAAAGAAAAAAGAAAAAAAGGAAAAAAAAAGCAAAAAATGCTTGCCAAGAGATGAAAGACACGAAGGCTAAACTCTCAGGAATTGAATGCGACTATCTTTCGCGGCTGTTTGGTTCTGGGGTCAATATCAGCTCCTTTTTTTATTATCTAGGATGTCGAGGATGATTCCTTTGTGTTCATATTTTGGAAATTGAAAGACATCCTCTTTTATGATTTGACAACATTGATGCGAAATGAAGCCTGATGCTTGTATGGTACTATGGGTAAATTAAGGTCATATTATTTGTACAACACGAGCACACAAGCGTATGAGTTAAGTTGATCATTTTTGAACTATTTCAGTGTAAAAACTTGACATCTCTTGTTATGTTTTTAGGCTTTGTAAGCATAGGAGGAACTAACCAATCCCCCTTTGGTCTTGAAAGATGTTTGCCCATTTCATTACCAAAATACTAGTCCATTCATAGAATAGATGAAACCCCTCAAACATAGTATGCTCATATTGAGTGTGAATTCCATCGTTTCCTCTGTCTCAAAATAGGACGAACCATTTGGGATAGAAGATTAAACCTGGCGCGTTATCTCATCGAGTATCTTCAACCTGCATAACCCCCGACTTGGGGTATTTCTTTCGAAAAGCACCAGTTGATTATGAATGGTGGCATTTTAAAAAAATTCTGTCGAAATTGCATTTCTTTATATGTTTTGGTGAAATATGTGCATAATTTGAAATTTTGCAGAACATGACATCGTTTTTTGATTTTACAAAATTTTTTACACAAAAATTTACCAAGTGAGTGCGAATTAGAGGAATCCATGCAGAGAAGGCAAAAGAATGCAAGCTCTGTTGCATGGACACTTCTGAAAACATGAACTGTCAGTGTTGGATGGCCCGACACCTACATACATGACGCCTACGCACATTGACAGTCCTTTGGCCTTTCATTTTTGAAACATGAAGTGTCCAATATGCATGCCCACTATCTTTTTTTCTTTTCTCCATCTTCTCTCTTTGTTTCTGTTATCCCTCCCTTTTTCCCTCCTATCCCTCCTCCTTTTTCAATCGAGTCATGCAAAGGACAATCCTTTTTCCAAAGGGCCACCAGGGTTTCCCTTTTGAATGAAAACCCTGGTCATCCTAGAAAAGGGACGACATCCAGGTCTTCCTTTTGAAAGAGGTGACCAGGTTTAAAAATGACACAAGGGCTAAGGTGTACTTACAATGTTTTTTAAAAAATTATACAACAGTTAATTAATTGTGTGTTGTGTGTATGTGTATATATATATATATATATATATATTGTGTGTTGTGTGTATGTGTGTGTGTATATATATATATATATGTATATACATATATATTTAGACACACACATAGGCTCAAACGGCTCTATTTACAGCTGCCCATCATGCCTTTCTTTTACATGACTTGTACTATAAATAAGGGACAGGTTGTCCCACCGTCCCACTTAATGTGGGCTTCTCTGAAACCTTTTTTTGGTTCATCAATACGCATTTCTTTTGTCTTTCACATCCTGCCTTCACATTTCTTGATCGTAGTGTTGTTTTGTTTTGATTTTTCTTAATTTTATACCATGAAGATTTACAAAAAAAAAAAAAAACTTCTTAGATGGGCAGATGCATAATTTATGCATATTGATATCCTTTGTTGCTTGTTTTGGCATATTTTAGTTTAAGGTAGTGATGGATGTGAAGCGAGGCTGTAATTTGTATAGACTAAATGGTATTTGTTTATAGAACTTGCTATCTTGTGAAGCACACCACATCTCTTTGGTCTTAATGTAATTCCTTTGCACTTGGCCTAGTGATAACAATACTCACACATAGAGAAATAAGTTTGCATGTCGTCTTATCTATGGGGTGTGTGTGTGTGTGTTTCTTTTTTCTCTCTCTCTTTTTTTTTTGTGTGGATACCCATTACAATATATTGCAGATGTGCTTACTTATTGTATGTGTTTCCAGTCTCATGTTTTGGATTTTAAAATAAGTTTTAATAGGTGGGACATATTTAAAATTCTTTGCAGGTTATATGCATAAGTTTATTTGAGGGAATTGTCTGCCATTTCCAGGATCTGATGTGTTAGTGATGTATTGTTGTAATTCATATTCCTCACTTATTGTCTTTGGGAAACTTTACCTGTCGTTTTACGTGGACCTATCATTTTAGATGCTAAACTATTACCACAACTGCTTTCGTTAACCATAAATCAAAAGAGAAAATAATGTTCGTGTAAAATTCACCTCTATTTTAGATGCCACTGAGTACATTGATCCTGAGAAATGGTTTTTGTACGCACAAGGGAAGATTATAGCAAATGAAATTCTCTGTGATCAGTAATGTATATATGGTATTTTGGGATGGAGTCAGCCATTTGTGGTAAATATAACATTTTATTGATTTCGTTTTATTGGTTGGTTATAAAAATTATTCAGATTTATATGTGATCTTTGTTTGTATTTTTTCTCCTTCTATGGTTGTTTTGTTATTGTAACCATTTTTAGAAACTTTTTTATCAGTAATGCGATTGGTTTTCAGTTATCTGTGCTCATGAGAATGGAGGTTATGGTTGTAAGTTGCGGCTTTTGCTTATTCAGTATGAATAACTGATGTGCCGGCAGCACCCATTTTCTATGGAGTGCTAGTCAACATATGTGTTGGAATGCATGTGAACCTTAGGAGTTATGGTATGATCAATATCTCTTATTGCTTGCTGCTGGTATTGCCCTCCATAGTTAAAACATGAAGGATAGTAGAATGTCAATTTTACATTTATTGAGGAGAATGGGTCTTGTTTTGCACATATATGATTGTGTCCTCTTTCACCATTATGCTGTGCATGTATCCAAAAGATCAGAATTTATATGAAATTTCTTTCACTAATGCTCACTTGTGTGGTCTTGTTTTGCACACCTGTGATTGTGTCCTCTTTCAGCACTATGCTGAGCATGCATGTGATATGAAAATTCTTTGACTTTTATAGTTGTGATAATACTCACTTGTGTGGTTTCCTAGGACTTAATGGACATGTATGTGCTTGTCTTGTGACTATTGCTTTTTTGCTGCTTTTGACTAATAATTTTCATCTTACTGTACGTCTTTCCCTTTTTGTTCATTTAATTTGAATTAAAGGCATGATAGGGCTATAAGTCAAGTATTTGATACCACATAAGAGTCTATACATAAACACACCATATGTGATAAACTAATTAATAGGTATTTGATGCCAAATAGAAGTCTATATACCAAGCCTTTACCCTATTAAGAAAACATAACAAAAATCTTCAACACTTCAAGACAGAAAAAAAAAGAAGCAACTTAATCAAATAAGGGTGGGGATTCCTCGATGCAAACTGCTGGGAAAAGGCGCTCCCAAGAACAAAAAATATAAAGCAAAGAAAGCTGGATGAGAGAACTATAATGTAGTTGCAAGAGGATGACTGGAAATGAAGGGGAAAATGGAATCAAGAAGGAAATATGCCTGTTGGTTGGGAGGGAGAAAGAGAAAATGATTGAATTGAACACCTACAATTTTGTTCTATTATGGTCTTTTGAAGGCAAACCAGTCAATTAGATGGCTAATTGGAAGCTAGTCCCTGACTTAAGGGTCAGGCTGATTGTTGCATGAATACTAGATGATATATGAATACAACCCACTAGTGAAGATTTGACTGCAAAGATGTGGATGTGCAAACATAATCATAAGAGAAGCTCAATGGGCTTCAATGGATTATCATTGTTCACATTTGCCTTCTAAAGCATGATATACGCAGATAATGTACATGAGTAATGCATAAGTACAATAAACGGATATGAACCACAACCAATAGAAACTGGTCATTTTCCCAAACAAGAGTTACATGTCCTCTGCTTTTGGTTTCACATTATCTCTTGCCTTTAATTTCTCCTCCTCTAACCACTTGAGATTTGTCTCCAATCTTCTGGATTACAATATACACTTTCCCTATCAAGTGACATACAAGGTTTGAAAGTAGACAAAGCTTTATCAACACACTTCAGGCACACAAATACTTGCTCATGCATGCACACACGCACACGGGTGCACACATATTGTTATGTGAAATTAACATGAAGATCACTGTCATGCTAGATAAAGGAGCAAGCCGACATCTTTGTGCTGTGTCCTGGTTAACAACAAAATTCAAGAATTTATAGTGTGGGAAATTGCATGTTTGGATGTGTATAGATTAAAACTTAAAAAGGCCTGTTGTCAATGTTTTCTCCTTTTTTGTGCTTTTCTATGAGGCTGAGAATTACTCCTCTATGTTCATATCCTAGAGATGTAAAGAGTTCCATTCAAGAAGCTTGATAGCATTGCTATGAGGTACATCTTAATACTCATGAAATATTTTGGGTAAAAAAGAATATATCTCCTGCACACAAACACTTGCACTCACAAAGCTCAAGTTGAAATTCTTAGAGATTATGGCAAATAAGGTTGTGATCTGATTGATATATTGCTCACCTTTTGCTCATGAAAAAGTGTAAACAAAGTTTTCAAACAAAATTCATCCCCCTAGTATTATTGTTGCATCGAACTATCTTCCTCACAATTAATCCCTGCTGTCTCACCAGAGGAGGATTTTTTATTAGAATATTAAATCATAACCTTCATTTGAATCAATGACAACACCCTGATGCTTGAAGGGTTCCTTGATGAGAAGCAACCATGTGTTAAGGGGAATGGAAAAGAGATGGCCAAGTAGTTTGGCATGACACCTTGGTGCAGGAAGGAACCTTTTTTTTTTTGGTGACTTCCCTTCCTCTTTTTAACTTCTCTTATGGCAGACTGAAATTAGTTGAGTTTGGTTTAGTTTGGAATTAAATTTAGGCCATGCTTGGCTTTGACTTTTCTGTGTTTGTATGGGGTTTGTTGGAAAAGGGAATTTTCTTGGATGATTTCTCCATTTTTTGTTTGTGAAGGGTCTGCATGGTTTACGTAGAGGGTACTTCTCAAGTTTGGGTCTCTCTCTCTCTCTCTCTCTCTGTGTTTCACCATGGTATTGATTTCCCTCTTTAGGTGAGTATTGTTCTCTTGTCATATTCAATTGTTTTTTTCTTCTCTTTGGAAAGTTTTCTCATCTTAATTATTTTTTTGAAGTGCATTCATGCTTCTTCTCCTTACTTGCCATGTTCATCTCTCTTTGTCTCCTTCCAATAAAAAATTCTCTTCTTTTCAGCATATGGGTGCTGGTTCTTAAGGTGGTGAGTATTCTTTGTTATCATGTCCACATATTGTTCAGCTAGTTTGCATTTCCACTTGTTTAATATTGAGGCAACGTTAATTGCTGGGCTTCCCTCGATTGACAATGAAAAAATAAATATTAGAACACCATGGGATCTAGGTAAATCTAGAATATATAATCATTTCAAGAAAACCCTGAAAAAGGTTTTACGCCTAAAGGGTCCAACCATGGGTGCAAACGTAGTCCTCTTTTCAATATTGTTTGGGATCATCATAAATTTCATTTTGTTCTGTTTGGTAGACAAGATTTGTGTGTTTCACCATTCACATATACACAGGTAATAGTGTTGTTGGCAAAATGCTTTATATTCTACCTGCTGCCAAGGTGTATGTCTAGCTCTGTCTTCAAACACTGCTTTGAGACCTTCAAGGTACGTGCATCTGTACCATCACAATCATCTTTCTCTTTTTTTTTTTTCTCTCTGTTCATGCTTAGCCTTCCTTGCTGCTAAGGTGTATGCTTAGCTCTGTCCTCAAACACTTGGAAGCACTAGTTGTATGCCAATATAGAGCCTCGATGAGGCCTTCAAGATACCAGCACCATCACAATGATCTCTTTCTTCTTTCTTTCTTCAATTCTTGGTGTTGTTTGAAAATTAGCCCAAAAATTTCAGGATTTTTTGAACTTCCAGTTATTTTTGATAGATTTTTAAGCTATTCCCTGTTTTTGTTTCTCATGAACTAAAATTCTGAAAACCAAGCTCAGTTCTCGTCTTTTTAATTCTATCTATTAATGAGATTTTTCAATTCTACTTTTTCTGAATGTTTTGTGAAATTTTATAGTTTTTGTTGGATTTTTATACCGAGGAAAATTTCTTGCTGGTGAAGCTCAACCAAACATGAAAAGTTGTGAAGAAAGGGATTAGCGTGAAAAAGGACATGTTTTTATTGGAAGCCAACATGAGCCATTAATCATGTATCTTGTGTGACATATGGATATGTCTTACATTTTATATGCATTGTGTTTTCATACTGAGGAAAATTACTAGCCAATGAAGCTCAACCAAGAGGTTTTGAAGAAATGGAATTCGGAGCATTTTATCATTTCTTCCTGTGTATTTTTTCTGTTGCAGGTACCTTTGAAATTTCTTGGGAAATGGAAGGAATCTGAATATGTAGGTGGCATGTTTATTCCTGTTGGTGATATCTCTTACTACTTACAGCACCATGGAGGTGATTATTTTGCTTATTCATTTCCTTGCATTTAAATGATGTATCTTGGTGTTGTTTTACCTCTGTTTCTCCAAGCAATATTATTCTTTTTGTCCTCTTCTCGTTACATAATTTGTCTACAAATCTAAGAACTTGAAGATGCATTGCAGCCTGGCAGATATGGCAGCCAATCCATTCCATGCTCTTTTCTTCATTGTTTTTATGCTATTAACATGTGCACACGTTTGCTCACTTACCTGAATAGATGCAGGGTAAAATGACTGTCTTTTTTAAGCTTAAACGTTCTAAAAGTATTACATTTTGAATAAGGTCTTGTCCAGGCACCATCCAAGCTGCACCTGGTTGTTATGGTTTACCCACATAACAACATAGGAATCTGGCCATTCAATTTTTAAAGTTAGTTTTTATGTTAATCAACATAAAAAATATGGGAATCAGAAAAAAAAAAAAAAGGAAAGTCCAGAATATATTAATTACTGTAGTAATCACGATGTGTGTGATTATAAACATAAACAAAGTTGAGTCCTACTTATTTATTTTCTTGGTGTTTTTATATTCCTAGTTGTTTTTATTGCTTTTCTTTTTGTTTGAATTCTTGTTCTTGAACTAAAAGCACATGGAAGAATAAATATATATATAAAACCGCCTTCCAAATTTCTGCTTTTTTATCTGAACTTCTTCAATGTATGTAAAATGGGGGGTCTTTCTGTTTCAAATTTTCAACTTCTAATTTATTTTCCTATACTGCTAGTTGTGGACAGAAGGTTGCAGACCGATTTTGAACAGGATAGGGGCGGACTTTTCATTTGGTTGTTCAAAGTTAGGGATTGAATTCAACTTTGTGCTTTCAAAATTTCAGAATCTTGGACGTGTAGAATGGAAGCTATAGAATTTTTTATTAGATTTTGTTTTCTGCTCTCGAGTTGCAGAAACTCATAATTTCTGAAATTTATCTGCTTTTGCCAAATTTTACCTTTCTTCTGAGAACATGATATAGGGGTGGACACCCTTGCTCACTTCTCAGATGTTCCAACAGTTGACATCCAAGGTTGCCGCCATCATTCCTGGTTCCAGACAGTGAATTCAATGAATAATCGTGGATCCATTCCAGGGTAAAGTTTTTCTCTCTCCCATGTTATTCAATGAATAATCGTGGATCATTCCTGGTTTCACTTAAATCTTTTAGGTGATATTGAAGTTCAGACTTGTGTGTGGATCCAACACTTAAGTGCCTCTGTATCCATTTTAAGAATTTTCTTTGCTCCCTTATTGTTGCTGGCTAGCTAGTGATGAAGCCCATCAGTGTTGTGAAATGTGATGAGGCGAAGCAAAGCGATGAGCTTGTCGAGGTGGAATGAAGCGGAAGCTTGAAAACAAATTCATAAATTTATCACAATAACATAAAATGTGTTCTATTTCATTTTTCAAATCGTTATTACTATAATTAATCAATCAAACAATTGCAATTAAACTAGCACATGCAATTATGAATTCGTGATATAAAGCTAAAGTATGCATATTTATCATGATTCATAGTTGAACCATATGTTTATTGAGCTAACAAGTGCTGATCTAAGGAGATAAAAGAGAAAGAGACGGTAAACTAATAATAAATTTACGAAAACTAATAATTTGGGATAGGTTTGAGTGGGATCAGTGATCAGAGAGGTGAGTTGGTGTCTTGACAATGCAAAAAAAGACCGTGCAGGTTGATTAAAAATAGTAGCGATTTTTAAATTATTAGTTCCATCTATTAGGCTTGACTCTCTTCCCTTCTGCGTACTTTAATCAATCCTGAAATCCTCCCTTCGCCTCGATTCGTCCATGTAAATTAAGGGTGCTTGAGTTACTCCGTCAAGGGGAAGGCAAAGACATTTTCATTGTACAGGATACTTAAATAAATAAAATGTAAAATCTTCTTCATGTATTGCAAGTGTCATTAAGTAGCTAGTTGCACATATGGATATGATTTCCAAGTCAACCACTTTGTTGTTCGGTAAGATTAAGACCATCAATGTTTTTTAAATTTGGGAGCAAAATAATCACCTTTCCGAAAAAGTTTGGGAAGAATTGTGATCATCGATTGATTGCAAGCACCGTTTCAGGTATACTCATGGTTGTATGAGCCGTTTCAGGTTGTATGAGCCTTATGCCTCGTTTTACTTATGCCTCGTTTTAGAGAGCAGGCAGATATGCCTCGTTTTAGAGAGCAGGCAGAAGACACATGGGCTTCAAAGGCAGTAAAACAGAAAACACACTTAAATTTTTCGGATGGAAAAAGTTTTCATGGATTTCTAGTCAAGATTTCATGGATTTCTAATCATGGAAAGGATTACTAATCATGGTAAAAAATATCTTGGATTTCTAATCATAAAAAATTAGTGGATTTTTAGTCATGGATAAAAAGTCATGGGTAAAAAAAATCTCATGGAGAAAAATAGTCATGGATAAAAAGTCAGGGTAAAAAAATCTTAGGATAAAAAGTCATGGGTAAAAAAATCTCATGGATGAAAAAGTCATGGAAAAAGGTTTGTGGATTTCTAGTCATGGAAAAAGTTTTTGTGAATTTCTAGTCATGGAAAAAGATTCGTGGATTTGTAATCATGGAAAAATATTTCATGGATTTGTAGTTATGGAATGGATTTGTAGTCATGGAAAACATTTCTTGGATTTTTTAGTCATGGATAAAATTTTCTTGGATTTTTAGTCATGAAAAAAAATCGTGGATCATTGAAAAAAAATTGGTGGATTTTAGTCATGGATAAAAAGTCATGGAAAAAATTTTCTCGGATTCCTAGTCATGGAAAAAAATTCTCGGGTTTTTAGTCATGGAAATAAAATTCTCAGATTTCTAGTCATGGAAAAAAATTCTTGGACGTGGATTTCATGGAAAATATTTCGCGGATTAGTCAAGGAAAAAATTTCGTGAATTTAGTCAAGGAAAAAATTTCGTGAATTTAGTCAAGGAAAAAATTTCGTGGATTTAGTCAAGTTATAAAAAAAAATCGTGGAAACATTTGATAGAAAATCCATGGATTTCGCCATTGAAAAAAACTTCTCTTGGTTTAGGAGATAACAACCGATGCATGCACCAATTTTTCACCATAGAAGAAAAAAAAATAGTGGATTAAATGCATCCGGAAAAATCCATGGAATGTTTCCTGGATATAGAGTGTAGGTTTGATGCATGGGGAAGAAAAATCTTGTTCCATGTAAAAAAACTTATGAAATAATATGGAAGAATTTTTTTTTCAACTGACTCAGATTGAGTTTGGAAAGTCCAGAAAATATTTCTACAAAATATTTCAAATGTGTGACAAACATGGACGCCTTCATCCCACACTACATTTTGAAGTTTTCAAAAGCAAGACACGAGAAGCATTTAATTACATGTACCGCTTTTAACAACGTAGACAAAAAGAAAAATTGGCCGTTCTGAACTAAAAAAATCATCTTCTTTTATACAGAAGCCAGATACATTACAAAATGGTACACTCTTGACGGAAAGGGAAAAAAGAAAAATAATACAGGTCACTCAAAAAAGCTACTCACTCTTTTTCTTTACCTTGTACTTCAGGAAAAAGGAGGTTTGGTACCGAGAGAATCAAAGGCAGGGCACTGGCTTCTTCAGCAGTTGGTCAGCTGTGAAAAACGTTGTCACTATTCCTTAGCCAAAAATTTCTGGTTCTAATAATTTATGCCCTTCATCTTCTGAAATAAGGATGGTTTGTGGTCGCAATCGTCGATGAAAAAAGTAGTTGAATATGCTACATGTGAAACTTAAGTTATTCAATTGCAAAAGCATGCATGTGCATATGGAAGTTTGAAAAATAACACAAACCTTTAAACTACAAGAAGAAATCTTCAACCCCAGAAACTGGTCTCATCCTATAATTCTGAGACACAAAGTTCAAGATATCTGTAGCAGCAAAAGACACATAGTCTGAACATCTGGGGTACCCCTTCGCTCTCAAGTAACTCCGTCACAATAGAAACTGCCTGATCCTGTTAGTGTTAAGTGCTTTGAAGTCAGACAAGCATCAAGCATGGCAACATAATCTCCGTTAAAAATCAACAAGAACAGGACTCTAAACTGTATAACATGCATAAAAGCCTACCAGCAAACCATGCAATATCTTTGCCAACAAAGCACTACCACACATACCGCAGCAACACATATTATGACTTACGAGGCCGTCAACCACAGCCTTTCATAAATACACCTATGCCTTAAGTGGGCCCCCTAATATGTCACCTAATAAAGATCCGTGTATGCCTTGTGTCAACCCCCTAATAATTATGTTCTTACCTTTCCCCTTTTCCGTTTGATGGTGGTGGTGGTACTGCTGCTGTTGAAGCCTGTTGGAGCTGCAGGCGCACGCCCATACGTTTCACCTGTTGAGGTATATAATTAGGAGTAGAAGAAACTATGAAGGGGGAAAGAAAAAAGCAGAAGCATAAGGATCTGAATGGAAGCTATGAGACCTAAGACATTCTCACCTTCGCAAAAAAATTGAAGAAGTCTGATAACAAGGGAAGGCACAGTTGCATATTAGAGAAGTGAACAAATACATATGAAAGTAGCCACAAATGAAAAAGCACCAACCTGCTGCATGCCAATTGGTAGGAGAATATGCACCAAATGACATTGCTTTATTGACACAGATACTTGCATCAGACCATAAACGAAGTCCTGCATATATGTATGATAAATCTTGCCACGCCTCTGCTTCTAATCTTTTACGCAGCATCACTTGTCAAACATTTGAAAAATCTGACCAAGCTTTTGAAAATAAATGAACAATTATTACCACAAAAGAGAAAACAAAGAAGATTTATTCCTTTGGGAAAGAATATGCAGTTAAGTTTTATCACACAATGAACAGATACAGATTTCATAGTTTGAGATGTGCACCAAATGACATTGCTTTATTGACACAGATACTTGCATCAGACCATAAACGAAGTCCTGTATATATGTATGATAAATCTTGCCATGCCTCTACTTCTAATCTTTTACGCAGCATCACTTGTCAAACATTTGAAAGATAACGATCTGACCAAGCTTTTGAAAATAAATGAACAATTATTACCACAAAAGAGAAAACAAAGAAGATTTATTCCTTTGGGAAAGAATATGCAGTTAAGTTTTATCACACAATGGACAGATACAGATTTCATAGTTTGAGATAACGCCTCTGCTTCTAATCTTTTACGCAGCATCACTTGTCAAACATTTGAAAGATAACAATCTGACCAAGCTTTTGAAAATAAATGAACAATTAATACCAGGAAAGAGAAAACAAAGAAGATTTATTCCTTTGGGAAAGAATATGCAGTTAAGTTTTATCACACAATGGAGTACCTCAGATACAGATTTCATAGTTTGAGATCTTGTTTGCGCTTGAATAAGAGTAAACAAAAATGTATACGTCTCAATTGCCTGTGTGGGCCGTCCTTTGAGCTATTTGAAGTTTGCACTTTAATCTCAAGAGACAAATATGGTCCAACTCTACGGTCTCGTCCAAAGCAAGATTTACAACTGTCTCAGCTTCAGTAAGAGATGGCCCAGCAGACACAACAAGGGCCAAAAGCCTCCGTCCTTCAACAGAACTTCCCATTGTCATATGCAAGTAATCTCTTGAACTCTCCAAAGCTGCATTAAATTATTAATGTCCCTTGATACTGCAGCAGCCAACCCAAGACTAAAAGCCACTTCTGGGTTCTCTCTCTCAATCATGGCCTCTTCAAGACAGCCAGCCTTCTTCCACAATACAGGAAAAGATTCCAGTGCCATATGGAACATCTCCTGGAATTTGCAGTCTCCAAAAACACCAACAGGCAAGCCTTTAGGTAATGCATCTTTGACTGTGTCCAGGATAGCATTGCACTCTTTGGCAGCCTCTGTCAAATCACAAACAGAAGGTGAGTCTTCTATGGTTCACATTTCATTGAATTCTTAAATCAATTCACCCAAAAGAAAAGAAAAAAAAGAACAAACAAACATGCGAAGAAGTCTTGAGAAAATAAAAACTCAGAAAGAGAACAAAAACATGTCACAAGCATTCATAGGAATTGTCAACATATTTATTACCACATGAAATTTTGAAGTTAGGCAATATATAATCAATTTGTTCATTTAACTCTAATAGTAACGTTCTTTTACAACAGAAGTAAGTTAAAATGTCATACAAAAAAGCAAGATCGAATATTCTGAAGAAGTGAACAAACGCAGAATTCATGTCAATGAACTTGAGCACCTCAGAAAGTTGAAACTGTCCAGACCGTAAAAGATTACATGAAAAGAAGGAGAAAAGCATTTATTTGAAGCGTCAGTATAAAAAAATGCAATAAAGAGGAAAAGATATGGAAAGAGAAGAAGGCCGCAAAAAAGGAAAAAAGCCTCCTTAGCAGTTGGCGTTGAAGTCTACCTGCACATCTCGCTCCTGCTGAAATTCTAGTTCAATGACAGATTTAGTCATCTTAGGCATCAAACTCTGTATATCAATCCCACGGAACACCTGGAGAGCAGCAGCATAGTTACCTCTCTGGTACTCCAGCCGTCCCAATAAAGCACGCGCTTCCTGCGCAGGAAAACGAGATTGACGAATATTAAAAACAACCATCTACGGAGCCGTCAAGAGGAAAATAAAGAACCAAAAAGGGGAAGAAAGGCACCACATAGTTCAGTGAGAGGGCATCCATCAGAGTAGTTTCAACCTCTTCGACATGATTATCCTCAAACTTGGCATCCCAATCCAAAGTCCTGGAGGAAATGCCACCAGCCGAAAAATCTCTCGTCGCGAAAGATTCTGGTGACAGAGGAGGCTCCACCTCCTCAAATTTGAACTGCTCGCCAAAGCATGCACACAGAATGATGCTCGTTCTGAGACTGCTTTCTATTATTGTTCACCCAAATCAACAGTTTGGGATGTTCCTTCAAGCATTTCAAGAAGAGAAAGGTGCTGCTTATGTTGCCTTGCACAAACGCCGTCCTGTAAAAGAAGCCTCCCATCTGGTGAAACAGATTCTTATGAAGGCATGGACAATCGACCTCGAGTTACTTTATTTCCCAACCAAATTCAATCAAGGAAGACAGGAGACCATAATTGAGCAAAGAAAGGAGAAAATCCAGAACTGCCACCAAAAGTAAAGTCCAGAAACTACCATCCGACAAATTGAAATTGAATAGACAGGTCTAGACAAACAATCAATCAAAACAACCGCAATTTTCTCTGAAATCAAAAGAACTAAAAGGACCATCTCCAAGCAATCAGCGTGGGAAAAGGAACGAGATACGACAATACTGCATCAAGATGCAGCAAACAGAACGACTACAAATAGAACAGGAACAGGCACATGAAATCAAGATCCGTTGTGATCAACTTCTCGCATCGTTCTTCCTGACCCAAACAACGCAACCACCAAGACCAAATTCGAAGAATCACCACAAAACGAAGCGTCAACCTAACCAAAACCGAGAAATCCAAGAATACCTACAATCACGTCCGTGGCAACGATAAAAAAGACGCGCCAAGTCAGAAGAAGGACCAGCAAATCGAGACTTCACGATCACTACCGCAGCGAGAGGAAAAGGACCAGCAAATCGAGATTTCACGATCACTACCGCAGCGAGAGGAAACAAACAAAAGGATGGCAGCAAGAAGCAGGGGAAACGGCATACCACTGAAGGGTGGAATGTCGAGTCCTGGCGAATTGCTTCTTGGGGAACCTCCTCAGCGCATCCTTGGTTAGTGCTATCCGGATTCTTGATTTTCTGTTTTAACTGCAATTCCCCACGGTTTTTCTAGTGTTTTCAAATGGGATGGGGTCCCACGCATCACTTTTCGACAATGGGATGATTGGACAAGTTGCCTCCTCAACGCTGGCTTCATGTGACGGTTTTTCTCTGAAAAGACAATTATGCCCATGATCGTCACAGATATCGCGCTTATTTTTCTTCAGTTTTTGAATTGCTTTATTCTGAATTCAGATGTGAGCATACACCCTCGCCGCAACACACGTGATCCAAAACTGGACAAGATCCAGATCCATTGACATTTTGAGGACTCTCATCAAATCTCCAGTTTTTACCAGAGTTTTGTAAAAGAAATTTTAAAAAACAATCTTAAAGAATAAATGAAAATGTTTATAATTAATGAAAATTCTTAAAATATTTAAAAATAGTCAAAAGGCGACACTCGGTACTCTTGAAATTGCTGATTCAAATCCATTTGCCAGTATTTCAATTTGTATCGGTCGGATGAAGCCGAGTATGATAAGGTTGGTATTAACAAGACCATTTGATGCTTAGTACGTATCGGATTAACTTAGCTCTCTCTAAAACATTTTTAATTCTTTTCAAATATCTGTATCATATCAAGTATCAACAACATCGACTTCTTCTCCTGAAAAAAGAAACTGCACTTCTTTTATACCACTACAGTATATTTTTTTCACCAAATTTCAATGACCAACAAGATTTCCCACAAGTATGGCGTCTCCCTCGTTTCTGTGACTATGCAGTTAAAACCAAATAGCATTTAAAGTTACCAAGCATATACCATATACTTAACTAGCATAAAAACCTTACAACTCAATCAATTGGGATATTATGTCTCTTAACTTCGTAAACTTTGATTTCTTTAACCAAGATCACAAAACAAAAAAAAAAAAACACCAAAGACGAGATCAGATCAAAAACACCAATTCAATATCCTAGATCAGATCCATCACAACATCAATGAAGAACATATTGGGCTCACTACACTAATCAAATGATGAAAAACAACCAATATGCAATCAATATAACCAAATAAAAGAAGAAACAGCAATACTAATAAACCGCAAAACCGGTGGTGGGTGTGCAGACGGAAGACCGATCCCGCACCTTTCCTCTCATCTCTGATCATGCGTTTCGAAAGGTGCGTAGTTCCCGAAGGATCGAGCGAAAACACCATGGTTGGCTACATGGCGCTCGATGTTGCGCACGACGGCTTCCTCAGGAATGGATTGGAGCGGGAGGACATTGCCACAGAGATGGTAGCCTTCTTGTCGCAGTAGATGACCCGACCTGTCGACATCCGGTGGTGATCATTAGCTCCCTCGGATGGTCGTAATGAAAGGTCACCCTAGCGAACAGCGCACCCTTCCCAGGGTCATGCACGATCTCCATCCCTGTCCGACGACCGGCAATCGAAACCTTGCCGGACCCTACCGGTGGTGGGTGTGCAGACGGCAGACCGACCCCGCTCCCTTCCTCTCATCTCCGATCACGCGTTTCCTCTCCCTCTCTCTCTTTCTTTCTCTCTCGAACGAAAATGATGATGTGAGGGAAGCGGCGTGGGGAGATCTCTTTCTTGAATTACCCGCTATCTGATCAAGAACTGGAATAACAATTTATTTGAATTAAAACATTTGAACTTTGACCTCGTCAGAGAAATGGAAACCGACAATTGTGGGAAAAGGAAAGTCTTAAAGTAGACTGACAAAACTTTACCGACCTAGTCTTTGTGAGATAGTTTTGTCTCTAATAGAGCGATTGAATTGTATCAAACAATGTTATAGAGTGATTCAACTGTATCTTTTGTGGATTATGATAAAATATTTATATAAAATTCAATAAAGAAACAAAAGGAATTCCTTAAAAACTAATGAATATATAAAATGACACTTAGCACAATTGAATTCCACTTTAAATGAAATCCAAAGGCTGATGATTTTGAATGGGTGTTTGGCAATAGGTACACTCGATGAATCTAATGCCCTCAATGTCTTATCCAATTGAAATACCGTCCGATTAAAATTGATTTTTGACAACAATAGTTGAGATCTTAGATTAAACCAACATAGGATGCATATACTTGGAGACACTTGCATACATAAATTAATGAGACAACAGTTTGGTCGGATATGATGATTTAAATAGGCCAGCCGATTGTCTCATATAATCTCATTGTAGGTCTAGATGAGTGATCTTTTCCAAGCAAGAAATTGTTCGATTTGGATCTAGTCATGAGCTTAATCTGTCGTCTTATCTAACCTAAAAGCTGTTGGATTTGGATTTGATTGTTAGTCTGGATCAATGGTCTTATCCGATTAAAAAATTATTGGACTTCAATGGTCTTATCTGATTAAAAAAATATTGGACTTCAACCTCGTTGTAAGTCTGGTAAGTGTTCTTTCCTGAGCTATAAATTTTTGGATTTGGATCTAGTCTTGAGTTTAGATCAGTGGTCTTATCTGATCCAAAAAATTGTTGGATTTTGTTGTGAGTCTGGATCAGTGGTCGTGGTCGTATCTGATCCAGAAAATATTGTACTTCAATCACGTTGGATTCGGATCTAGCCATGGATTAAGATCAATGATCTTACCTAATCCAAAGATTGTTGGATTTGGATTTGGATGTGAGTCTAGATTAGTAGTCTTATCTTAACCAAAAAATATTTGACTTCAATCTCATTGGATTTGGATCTAGCCATGGGAATAGATAAGTGGTCTTATCTGGTGAATAAATTGTTGAATTTGGATATAGATCTGTGGTCTCATTTGATCTAGAAATTTTTGGACTTCAGTATCGTTGTAGGGCAGCCAATAGTCGGATATAATCTCATTATAGGTCTCCATGAGTGATCTTCCTGAGCAAGAAATTATTGGATTTGGATCTACTCATGATTTTAGATCAGCGGCCTTATCTCATATAAAAATTGTTGGATTTTTGTTGTGAATCTAGATTAATGGTTTTATCTGATTAAAAAATTATTGGACTTCAATCTTGTTGGATTTAGATCTAGCCATGGATTTAGATGTGTGGTCCCATTTAATCCAAAAATTATTGGATGTGGCTGCAAATCAGTGGTCGTATCTGATCTAGAAATTATTGGACATCAATATCGGTCTAGGTTGACCAATAACTTGATAATCTCGCTGAAGGTTTGGATCAGTGGTCTTCTCTAAGCAAAATATTGTTGGATTTGGATCTAGACATGACTTTACAACAACGGTCTTATCTGATCCAAAAATTGTTCGATTTGGATTTGTTTGTGAGTTTGGATTAGTGATCTTATCTGATCCAAAAAATATCAGACTTTCATTGCGTTGAATTTGGATCTTGCCATGGATTTTAGATCAGACATTTTATCTTATCCAAAAATTGTTGGATTTGGCTATAGATCAGTGGTCTAATCTGATCTAAAAATTATTGGACTTTAACAGTCAACAGTCTGACATAATCTCGTTGTAGGTAAGATCAGTGGTTTTTTCTGGGCCAGAAATTGTTGGATTTGGACCTACTCGTCAGCCTAGACCAGTGGTCTTAACTGATTCAAAAATTATTGGATTTGAATTTGGTTGTGAGTCTCAATCAATGATCATTGTTGGTTGGCCAATAGTTTGAGATGGTTTTTTGTGGGCCATAAATTGTTGGATGATTCAAAAATTGTAGGATGATTCAAAAATTGTTGGCTTTGGATTTGGTTGTGAGTATAGATCGGTGGTCAGACTTGGGTCTAGTTATGAGTCAATATCAGTCTTGCAAACCCGGGGACGCCGTTCTTTTGGCCGACATGTCGTCTAATTTCTGCTCGACAGCAAAAGCACATGGTAGTCCGCACACCTTTCATATAGATGTCCTCTGACATTCTTGTTAACGATAACAGGTTTAAAGTTTTAAAACATATCATGCCAAAACCTTACATCACCTTGGATGTTATCTTAATTTCACTTTGGTTTTTTCCTTTCCCATCAGTTTCGCTGCTCGATAGATCCATGGTCATGCTAAAAGATGCGCCATTGGATATTGACCTATCGATCTTCCTCTTTCAAGTTAAATGGTAACCTTTTAATCAAGTCTATTGGGTTGGCAGCTAAGTTTACTCGCTTGGGAGGCTGTTTGGAAAAAGTGACATTATATTACTATTCTTACATTATCATTCTGTGCGCACCTGCACTAAAAAATAGGCAGAATTTGTAAAATACTTTTTTAATGTGTTCATTGAATCAATGAAACATAGTTTTACTGCTGCCATACACCCTCGAATAACAATATCAAGTTGCAACACTTGGGCCATTAATCTAACCGCGAATGATTTTTGTTATCAGCCGCAGTAAGTGGAGTCACATAGGCGGCGAGGGAAGTTGACAAAAGCACCCAATTCTTGTGACAATATAAAGCTTTGTACCTTTCTCAACTCTTCTATGGGGAAAAGAAGGAAAGAAACCGGAAAACATTGTTCAACTTATAGAAATTATCTTCCATTTCAAGCTTACCCATTTAGTCAGTCCTGCAAATGACGCCTTATATCACCTTGTCAATTTGGCAATAAAAAGAGTTCACAATCTAGCAAGTGTTCACATATCAATGACCATCCATCTAGCAAAGAATGAAAACAAAAATTCTTTTGATTTACCTTCCTTATGCTGTTCGATTATAAAAATGAGCAAGCGCGCACAAACACACACAAATATATATGTAACAACAATTTATAAGATGACACACAACTGGAGGCAGCTGCCGTATAAATATCATTTTACAAAATCAAGTCCACCTCAGGAAATTGACACACAACTTTAAACTAGGATTATTCAAGAAACCCCAATCAGAAACATGTTAAATCAAACTTACATCTAATTGGAACCCCATGATTTAGATGTGAGATAAATGAATTTGAGATAAGACTCTTCTTTTTCTACCTTACATTAAGTATGCCAACATAAAATAATCACTTTTAGCCAACAGATCCTTAGCTTGATGCACCACGATCCATCTTTTGTGACTTTAAGATAGTTGGTAATCGAACATTCCCTCAAACACAAATGGAGCTCTAGAGTTCAAGTTCGGACTTTGGTGTACTTTGTTACACAACCAAAACATTTTCAAGGTAATACTGATTAATTTATAGGAGATCTATAATAAGACAAAATCAGAATAGAGCATTATAACATGCAATTCCATTTTTTTAAAAGTTTGGCATACCCACAAAACATACTTTTATTACCCATGGTTGGGAAAAGATGCGATCCCTATAAAAAGAAATTACTCCTCTCATTTTGGCAAGTTTGAGAAAGTAAACTACGACTCTCCGGAACAAAGATTCTTGATTTGCATGTCGTTTTTAGCTTTTAGTGTGAAATGTAGGTAAAAAAAGCGGGTCCATTAGGAAATCAATTAGTCAGAAAATTAATTTTTCATAGGAACATTAACACCATTCAAACATATTAATTTTCTCAAATTATTTCTGAATATGGGAATCCAATATAGATCGAGATGGGCTAACTTCTTGTTTAAATTAAAAAATAGTTTAAAATATTTTAAATTGATTTAAAAATAAAAAATGGAGGGAATCAGCCCATACATTATGATCTAAGCAACAAGGATTACTAGAATATGCTCACGCGTCATTCCAAACAATAATGACCCGAATCTTATGATCGACATTTGAATTTGGATCTGATATCCGGCTACACTGCTTTAAATCTACCGAATAAGAGAAAAAAATACATTCGATCAGAAAAATATGGGTTTTGATTCAATTTTAAATATAACTTGGAACTAGCTCCGAGCATATCATCATTTTAAATAGATGTGGTTATGAATTTAAAAGTGGATCCCAGCTCGGGTTTAATTGTGAAATTAAAAGTTGGACTCAAATATAATATATGCATTCAGGTTTGATTTCGAAGTGGAATTTAAACAAGTGTGTAAAGATACATCATCTTCAAATCTGATCCGTTGATATTTTGATACTAATTATCGGTGACTCATTAATGGATGAATGAAAAATAAGGCGGCAATGATTTTTTTTTTTTTTTTTTTTAACATTTTGTATTTGCGGCTTGGGAATTTTGTGTTTGCCGACCCTTTAAATCTTCAGTTACAAATTCAAGAAACGCAACTTCTCAACCGTTATGTTTCGAGAAAGGCTTTCCCTTTTCCCGCCGAGTTCTAGGGAGGGAAAGCACCCTCTCTCTCTCTCGGGCAGCGAGGCTGGATCCTCGATGGCGCCGACGATGGAAGGAGGATGCAGACTGCGGGCGTGGGTTGCCGCAGTTCATCATTAGGAATTGCAAGCAGCAGCTCCTATCCATCATCCTCCCGCTGGACCAGATTCTCCACTTGCCTCTGGTGGCAGAGTAAGACTACGTTTCCTCCCTTCTCCATTAGCTCTTTCTGTTTTTTCTGTTCTCATTAGGGTATTTTTTGACCCACAAGAACAATGCTGCTCGATCGCTAGGTCCACTGCTTGGAAGGGAAGGGGGCATCTAAAAGGTCGAGAGACAGAGGAACGAAGTCGAGAAGAGTTCGATCGGCCTTGGCCCTCGCTCGTCGATCTATCGATCCATCGAAAGCCGACAAACAGAAGAGCGTTCGGAGATCGAGGGCAATAGGGAGGTTTCCAGAGAGAGTTCACCGTCCCTCATTGTTCGCGATTTCAACACTTAGTGATCGATCGATCGGTCAATCTTTTTCTTAGATTGTACAGAACCTTACAAGTACGTTTAACGATCGCACTGTTCTGGTCCCATTTCAGGCGTCTCCTTCGCTTTCGGTAAACTCCTTTTGCCCTCCCGTCCTGCAGGTTCTTTTCTTCTCTGCGGTTCCCTCTTACAGTGCAAAAAGCGTTGAGCGGGGCTCTTGGTCCGACTGTGCAGATCACGTGTTCGACGAGACTTGCACGAACTTGAGGATGTCAACCAATCGGCAGTCAAGGGATTCAATGGTACCTCTTGAATTAGTTTTTGTTCTTTTAGTATTTTCAAGGATTGGACGATTTTGGTCATGTTCACATCCGCGTTTCCTTTGTAACATCGTTGTGATCTAAATCATTGTTTGAACTGCTGCGAGCGCAAACGACACTAGTTTTGGTTATTTAGGAAGTCTCATGCCTGAGAGCTTCGTTGTTTGACTGTTCTAAAAAGTGGTACCCAATTCTTGCAGGAACTCTTTTCGCTTATGGGCAGACCAGCAATGGGAAAACTTTCACAAGGTAAGGTTCTTCAAACAATCCAGGAGTTATCCATCTGGCTGTCCAAGAAAGTCTTTCGGCATATTCAGTTGGTAGTCATGTTGTTTTTTCACACGAATAACTGCTAGAATGCTGTGAAGACCAACCTTTAAAATGGTAGATTGGTGTCTCTCTTCTGATGTTTGCTTGTATTTCTGAAACTAGACAACAGATGGTGAGTTTAGAATTCGGGTTTCATACGTGGAGGTTTATAATGAAAAAATCAACAATCTAGGTTAATGTTGAGATTAGCTCATAGTTACGTGGAGGTTCATGATTAGCTCTTTCCACGCTTTTCTTAATGGAGGTTAATGTTGAGATTCAATTTAGGTTATAGAAAGCTCAGGGCAAGAATCTGCGGCATTTGGTGATATGGTCAACTGAAGATGCTGTCCGTGTCTCTGTTTTGGTTTCTGATCTAGCACACTTCTGGAAACTATCTTCTATATGTTTCTTATGATGGCATATGGGATCATAATAGTTTTTAGTATTTCTTTTTTGTTTTTGAGTACATTGGATGTTTAAAATACAAACCTTTTTCTTTTTTACAGAATTTGGTAGATTTGGCTGGTTTAGTTTAAGTCACTAGTTATCCAGGAGTGGTGCTCATTTTTTTTTTTTGCCCTATTTGTTTACATATTAACAAAATAATATTACAAATTCAAGTGTATACGCCATATATATTGTCTATTCACTATTGTATGTATTATAGCACACACACACATGTAGGTGCATAGACTCTCAGATTCGCAATATTGAAACCACTAAGTCCTTAAATATTCTTATTTCCAGAGAACTATTTATGCTAGATTGCCAGGCCATGGTGTCATTAAGGGTACTTCAACTAGACCTCCCTCTTTTTGTTCTGGTTTAGATTCGTCTGTGGAATATCTCTTAGTGAAAATCAAAACCTATATGAATAATATGTTCAAGTATATTTTGTTATAAAATTTCCCTAGGATATTTTGTTATTTTTCTGTATTCTTCTTGTGGCAATCTTGCCAATACGTACACGATTATCTAAATAAATACACACCCACACATAATCCCCCCCACCCCCACATATAGACACACACACACACACACACACACACACACATATATATATATGTATATATATATCCATAAATATTTAGAAATCGAAGAAAAAATAATATATGAGAAATCCCATAATGGTCCTAAAGTAAATTTCAAATTCCATATGTGCAAGTAAAAGCGATTATTCACAAGCCTATTAATAGATCACATAATCATAGTATCTAGGAGGATAAACTTTGAAGTATGCTTAACTAGGACAACAGTTTATTGAAGTCCTTTCTTGGCAAATAAAAGATTGGGGACCTATTCCATTGCCCTTTTAAGTGATGCCCTAATTGGCAGTTGAATATTAACTGGACAATTTAGGATATTCTCTTATCCTAATGATGCCAATATCCAGCCAATGCCGGGTCCAAGGATGTGCCAATGATACGTCTGTCGGCATATATGGTTACTGAGGCCATTGGTGCAGTTCGATGTTTCTAAACTTGCATGTTGAGTTTTAAAAGTACACAATATGATACAATATGGAGACCTTGATGATATTTAGAATTTAGATTCTAGTGACTGGTCAATATTTGTTCTATGAAGCTCTCTCCTTAGCCCTTTCCCATAATGTTTTGCATGAGCTAGGATATGCTTTAGCAATATCACCTATTATGCTAAAAATTCCATGTTCTATTGCAATATAATCCAGGTTTTGGATTATCTTACACAAAGTTGCTATATAGTGGTTGGTTGCATTTGGTTAATGGCAAGTGCAGTGTAAAAGCATCTTTCTATCTGCTTGATTTGTCTTTTACTTTTTATCTTTAGGACTGGAAAGACATCTGTACGTGGTGCGTGGGCAGACAATATGACATGGTTCAAAGGTAAAGGTTGGTAATTAATACATATCCTCTATGTTTCAAACTTTCAACTATGGTCCAAGTATAATGATATCCTTTTCTCAGGAGACCTGCTTGTACCCGACTCACTTAAGGATGCCTTTGATGGAGTTACTGCTGTGGTATGTGAATCCACACTTATCATTCTTCATTTGAAATGTCATTTATTGATGTCACTTAAGATAACATTGCTTCCTTTCCTTGGTTGAAGAAATTTTTACTGTTATTGAGAATGTTTACTTTTTGGAAGTATTTTCTCAAAATTTCTGCCTATTTATTTATACCACATTTGATGGTTCTTTCTGGTGAAAATGGACTATTGAGAAAGGCTATATATAATTTCAGAATCTTATTGCTAGTTTCTAGGAAGACACAATTGCTAAATAAACAAGGTATTTATGGTCGACTTAGGTAAGAAAGCATTTTGAATGAAAAAAGAGATCGGTCCTTCATGACATTGTACAGCTAAGACTATTTAACGGCAAAATGAGTGGTGTACCATTGTACCTTATTATTAGTTAGTTAACCATTTATAAAGTGTACGCACAAGCTGTGGATAAAAAGTTGTTATGTTTGCAAGATAAGAACCTGATCCAGTATCTAGGAAGACCTGGTTAATGTTTAAACTTTAAACAGCGTATGCATGACTATCATAGATAAAAAATAGGTTGGACTTCCTTCGGCATCCCAGCTGCTAAGATTTGTTTGATGGCAAACTATTTATGCAGGCTGTACTGTTAATCAGTCATAAATTTATAGACTGCACAAATAAGTCACAGGTAAAAAGCTGTTATTTGATATATGGAAGATGAGACCTGCTGAGTTGTGTCTTTGGAGTTTCTGGATCATCTCATATAAAAGTTAGTGAATGAGTAAAATTCAAAGGGTTGCTGATGTATTTCATCCAGTTGCTAGTGTTTTTTTTTTTATTATTGTGTTCTTGGAAGATTAAGCTTGAATAATGTGTTTTTTGGCAATGATTTCACCTTCATTATTCAAGAGAGATGAGATATGTTATTCTGACCATTTTAGGTCTCTTGTGTTGGAGGCTTTGGCCCAAACTCTCATATGTATAAAGTCAATGGAACTGCAAATATTAATGCTATGATTGCTATCAGAGCTGCATCAGAAAATGGTAAGCTTCACTTGTTCTTTGCAATGTTACTCTTCCACTTTCCCCTTTCTTCTGTTTGGCTTTTTGTGAGAACTTGTCACTTTCATGAGATATGTATACATGACAAAACCTGGAACCTCATTTGTTGATATAAAAATACACAAATTTTATGCTTGCTTAGCACTCTTATTTTCAAGTTTAAGTGAACGGTTTGGGGAATAATAGAGGAGGGACTGTTTGTTCTCTTCGTTTATCGGATCATTCTTGCTGCCACCAGCATCATCTGTGTCAAAACCATTATGCATAAGTTATGATTTCTGATCCAAGACTGGTGCTGGTGGCATACGTTTGAAGGAAGGGAAATACATAAATAAAAGCTGAATAGCCCATTGGAAATGTTATCAACAGAATTAGTGATAGTGGTGTTAGGCAAAGGTCTGGCATAGGTAGCCGTTTGTCCTCTTAAGTTTTTATTGTTAGCAGTATAATTATTAGGATTCTAATTCCTCACTGGTATATCATCTTTGCAGAGGACATATTCCTTACCGTGATAGCAAGCTCACCGCAATTCTTCATGCTGCTCTTGGTGGCAATGATTATCTGTACTGTTGCACATGAAGAGGTCAAACTTAAATCTGGTTTTTCTAGGTATTTTCTTTCAATCAATTCCATTAAACCTCATAGTTACATGCAATCAATTATCTATATATAGGTTCATGTTGATGAAGCAAAGGGGACTTTGCAGTTCACTGGTAGAGCTAAGCGCATCACAAATTGTGTTCAAGTGAATGAGGTTATCTCTTCCTTGTCTTGTTTTAATTGTGCAGGATAGTCATTTACCTTTGTCTTGATTTTTTTATGCATGTTTAATAGCTTGATCGAACCAACTGAGTTGTCTAAGACCTGTTAGCTTAGTCTCCAATCTGGTCAATAAAATGGAAGAATCAGGAAATGGGAAGACTTGGCTTCGAATGACCAGGCTGAGTGATCCAAGTTTTGGCCGTGACAGCATAGTTTTGGCCAAGTTAGCCTAGTCCCAGAGTTTAATGGAGTCATTCATGTATACAAAGTAATGACAATGTCTACAAAGTCACACACACACATACACTCATTAGTACATTATCAAAATTCACTATATTACAGAAAACCAGACATACTAATAATGTCATTGTAGGGAACATATTACTAAAATTTTCATTTTAAGTTTCCCTTTTATACACACACGTACATTATTACACATGTTATATGTAGCATATCAATGTTATAATATATTATAAGCAATATAACGCACATATTGTACCTATATTTTATTCACCAAATTAATATGGCGAGTCATGACTTAATCAATTCCTGGTTGAATCCTCCGTCGATGGGTTTAAGTGTGAATTCCATCGCTTCCTCTGTCTCAAAATAGGACGAACCATTTGGGATAGAAGATTAAACCTGGCGCGTTATCTCATCGAGTATCTTCAACCTGCATAACCCTGACTTTGGGGTATTTCTTTCGAAAAGCACCAGTTGATTCTGAATGGTGGCATTTTAAAAAAATTCTGTTGAAATTGCATGGTTTTTTGTGTCGCTGACTTCACATAATCTTTGTGTTGATCTTTCTGCAACAAGTGGTTTTGTTGTGCTGAATGGACAATGAGCATCTTCTTTAAATGAGTTCAATGAGTCAAGCTGAAGTTGACATAAAATTGACTAGTTTATTGAATTGAGCTTGACTTGAGTTCAGGCTGAGCTCGAGGTCAAGGTTTCGTGAGTTGAGCACTTGAGCCTAGCTCAGCTGAGGTCAAGCTGGCCCACCTTGGACTCATTTCGTATTCAGACCTAATCATGGTGAGATGTAATCAAAATACTAGAGGCACGTTGTAGGGAAAACCCTCTTTTTATGCTGAAGTTGTTGCTCTATGGAGGCCATGTTCATGACTTTGTGATGTTCATTGATTTTGTTGTGATAGTTCTTAAGACATTTCCTTTGAATATGTGTTGTTGCACACCTTTAAATCTTTTTAAAACTTTACAAACATTGTTCGAAACTCTTAACATTGATTAAAAAGTTTGAAAATCTACCACTTTCTTTTTGGTTTTTTAGGTAAAAGTGCTATTTAAAATTTTGCAAAATTTAATAACATTTTTTTCTAATTTTACAAAATTGCTGCACTTTTTCACATCTTTTGGAAAGACTATATTTTTCGATTATGACTCTTACCTTTTCTAAATGTTAAATATTTCTCATATTTACTAATTTGAAACTTTTTTAGACACTTATAAACTGTTTTGAAAGTTTTACTAGCTTTGTGATCTTTTTCGTACTTCCCAGAGTTTTTATACTTTTCAAATATTTAATGTCAAATACATTTTGCCAGTGAAACATAATTTCAAAAATTCTTATAATTTCTAAAAATTTGTTAATTACTTGGAAGGAAGCATTAAAATTCGTTTTTTTTATCGTTAAAATGACAGTAACTAAAATATAAACTTTCACGTTTCTTGCTAACTATGCCATAAGAATTGTGATGTCGTTAACTATGTGGAAAGTATTAGAAAGTTACTAGCTTTTTATCGCATGTAACAAAGGATGATTGATTAAAA
>NW_022204885.1:0-28025 GCF_008831285.2 Nymphaea colorata | reverse complement strand
CATAGAACGATTTAGGAATTGAAATCACAAGTTCATATAAATGAATGGGGGTTATGCCATTCATTTGCTTACTTATCGTTAATCCAATGACTTTAAGTTGTTGTTACATTTATATTGAACGGTTAAAAGTATTGAAACGAAACGTTTGTATGAATATGAATGAAATTTAAGCAATTGATTCGCTCCTTTATTGTTAATAACATGAGTTGGACTTGTTTTATTTATATTGATTGATTTAAGGGATTGAAATCACAAGTTCGTATCAATACGAATAGGATTTAAGCCTTTCATTCGATCCCCTATAGTTAATCCAATGTGTTCAACATGTTGTTAATTTATAATGATTGATTTAATGTACTGAAATCACAAGTTTGTATGAATACAGATGAGACTTTAATCAATTCATTTGCTTCACTATAGTTAATCCAATGTGTTGAACATGTTACGCTTATATTGGATGATTAAGGGTTTCAAAATCACAAGTTCAAATGAATATGCATGAAATAAATGTTATTCATTTGATCATGTAAAGTTAATTGAACGCGTTTAATTAGTTATATGTATTATCGTATACTTATCACTCGTATACATATATTACGTGTTTTATACATATACATATATTGTAGGCAATCGAATGCGTTTAACTTGTTGTTATGTCTACATAGAACGATTTAAGGAATTGAAATCACAAGTTCATATAAATGAATGGGGTTATGCCATTCATTTGCTTACTTATCGTTAATCCAATGACTTTAAGTTGTTGTTACATTTATATTGAACGGTTAAAAGTATTGAAACGAAACGTTTGTATGAATATGAATGAAATTTAAGCAATTGATTCGCTCCTTTATTGTTAATAACATGAGTTGGACTTGTTTTATTTATATTGATTGATTTAAGGGATTGAAATCACAAGTTCGTATCAATACGAATAGGATTTAAGCCTTTCATTCGATCCCCTATAGTTAATCCAATGTGTTCAACATGTTGTTAATTTATAATGATTGATTTAATGTACTGAAATCACAAGTTTGTATGAATACAGATGAGACTTTAATCAATTCATTTGCTTCACTATAGTTAATCCAATGTGTTGAACATGTTACGCTTATATTGGATGATTTAAGGGTTTCAAAATCACAAGTTCAAATGAATATGCATGAAATAAATGTTATTCATTTGATCATGTAAAGTTAATTGAACGCGTTTAATTAGTTATATGTATTATCGTATACTTATCACTCGTATACATATATTACGTGTTTTATACATATACATATTATTGTAGGCAATCGAATGCGTTTAACTTGTTGTTATGTCTACATAGAACGATTTAAGGAATTGAAATCACAAGTTCATATAAATGAATGGGGGTTATGCCATTCATTTGCTTACTTATCGTTAATCCAATGACTTTAAGTTGTTGTTACATTTATATTGAACGGTTAAAAGTATTGAAACGAAACGTTTGTATGAATATGAATGAAATTTAAGCAATTGATTGCTCCTTTATTGTTAATAACATGAGTTGGACTTGTTTTATTTATATTGATTGATTTAAGGGATTGAAATCACAAGTTCGTATCAATACGAATAGGATTTAAGCCTTTCATTCGATCCCCTATAGTTAATCCAATGTGTTCAACATGTTGTTAATTTATAATGATTGATTTAATGTACTGAAATCACAAGTTTGTATGAATACAGATGAGACTTTAATCAATTCATTTGCTTCACTATAGTTAATCCAATGTGTTGAACATGTTACGCTTATATTGGATGATTTAAGGGTTTCAAAATCACAAGTTCAAATGAATATGCATGAAATAAATGTTATTCATTTGATCATGTAAAGTTAATTGAACGCGTTTAATTAGTTATATGTATTATCGTATACTTATCACTCGTATACATATATTACGTGTTTTATACATATACATATTATTGTAGGCAATCGAATGCGTTTAACTTGTTGTTATGTCTACATAGAACGATTTAAGGAATTGAAATCACAAGTTCATATAAATGAATGGGGGTTATGCCATTCATTTGCTTATTATCGTTAATCCAATGACTTTAAGTTGTTGTTACATTTATATTGAACGGTTAAAAGTATTGAAACGAAACGTTTGTATGAATATGAATGAAATTTAAGCAATTGATTCGCTCCTTTATTGTTAATAACATGAGTTGGACTTGTTTTATTTATATTGATTGATTTAAGGGATTGAAATCACAAGTTCGTATCAATACG
The DNA here is from genome assembly GCF_008831285.2 of Nymphaea colorata. Lineage (NCBI taxonomy): Eukaryota > Viridiplantae > Streptophyta > Magnoliopsida > Nymphaeales > Nymphaeaceae > Nymphaea > Nymphaea colorata. The sequence goes on along the minus strand of NW_022204885.1, from coordinate 25,771 downwards.
AATAGGATTTAAGCCTTTCATTCGATCCCCTATAGTTAATCCAATGTGTTCAACATGTTGTTAATTTATAATGATTGATTTAATGTACTGAAATCACAAGTTTGTATGAATACAGATGAGACTTTAATCAATTCATTTGCTTCACTATAGTTAATCCAATGTGTTGAACATGTTACGCTTATATTGGATGATTTAAGGGTTTCAAAATCACAAGTTCAAATGAATATGCATGAAATAAATGTTATTCATTTGATCATGTAAAGTTAATTGAACGCGTTTAATTAGTTATATGTATTATCGTATACTTATCACTCGTATACATATATTACGTGTTTTATACATATACATATTATTGTAGGCAATCGAATGCGTTTAACTTGTTGTTATGTCTACATAGAACGATTTAAGGAATTGAAATCACAAGTTCATATAAATGAATGGGGGTTATGCCATTCATTTGCTTACTTATCGTTAATCCAATGACTTTAAGTTGTTGTTACATTTATATTGAACGGTTAAAAGTATTGAAACGAAACGTTTGTATGAATATGAATGAAATTTAAGCAATTGATTCGCTCCTTTATTGTTAATAACATGAGTTGACTTGTTTTATTTATATTGATTGATTTAAGGGATTGAAATCACAAGTTCGTATCAATACGAATAGGATTTAAGCCTTTCATTCGATCCCCTATAGTTAATCCAATGTGTTCAACATGTTGTTAATTTATAATGATTGATTTAATGTACTGAAATCACAAGTTTGTATGAATACAGATGAGACTTTAATCAATTCATTTGCTTCACTATAGTTAATCCAATGTGTTGAACATGTTACGCTTATATTGGATGATTTAAGGGTTTCAAAATCACAAGTTCAAATGAATATGCATGAAATAAATGTTATTCATTTGATCATGTAAAGTTAATTGAACGCGTTTAATTAGTTATATGTATTATCGTATACTTATCACTCGTATACATATATTACGTGTTTTATACATATACATATTATTGTAGGCAATCGAATGCGTTTAACTTGTTGTTATGTCTACATAGAACGATTTAAGGAATTGAAATCACAAGTTCATATAAATGAATGGGGGTTATGCCATTCATTTGCTTACTTATCGTTAATCCAATGACTTTAAGTTGTTGTTACATTTATATTGAACGGTTAAAAGTATTGAAACGAAACGTTTGTATGAATATGAATGAAATTTAAGCAATTGATTCGCTCCTTTATTGTTAATAACATGAGTTGGACTTGTTTTATTTATATTGATTGATTTAAGGGATTGAAATCACAAGTTCGTATCAATACGAATAGGATTTAAGCCTTTCATTCGATCCCCTATAGTTAATCCAATGTGTTCAACATGTTGTTAATTTATAATGATTGATTTAATGTACTGAAATCACAAGTTTGTATGAATACAGATGAGACTTTAATCAATTCATTTGCTTCACTATAGTTAATCCAATGTGTTGAACATGTTACGCTTATATTGGATGATTTAAGGGTTTCAAAATCACAAGTTCAAATGAATATGCATGAAATAAATGTTATTCATTTGATCATGTAAAGTTAATTGAACGCGTTTAATTAGTTATATGTATTATCGTATACTTATCACTCGTATACATATATTACGTGTTTTATACATATACATATTATTGTAGGCAATCGAATGCGTTTAACTTGTTGTTATGTCTACATAGAACGATTTAAGGATTGAAATCACAAGTTCATATAAATGAATGGGGGTTATGCCATTCATTTGCTTACTTATCGTTAATCCAATGACTTTAAGTTGTTGTTACATTTATATTGAACGGTTAAAAGTATTGAAACGAAACGTTTGTATGAATATGAATGAAATTTAAGCAATTGATTGCTCCTTTATTGTTAATAACATGAGTTGGACTTGTTTTATTTATATTGATTGATTTAAGGGATTGAAATCACAAGTTCGTATCAATACGAATAGGATTTAAGCCTTTCATTCGATCCCCTATAGTTAATCCAATGTGTTCAACATGTTGTTAATTTATAATGATTGATTTAATGTACTGAAATCACAAGTTTGTATGAATACAGATGAGACTTTAATCAATTCATTTGCTTCACTATAGTTAATCCAATGTGTTGAACATGTTACGCTTATATTGGATGATTTAAGGGTTTCAAAATCACAAGTTCAAATGAATATGCATGAAATAAATGTTATTCATTTGATCATGTAAAGTTAATTGAACGCGTTTAATTAGTTATATGTATTATCGTATACTTATCACTCGTATACATATATTACGTGTTTTATACATATACATATTATTGTAGGCAATCGAATGCGTTTAACTTGTTGTTATGTCTACATAGAACGATTTAAGGAATTGAAATCACAAGTTCATATAAATGAATGGGGGTTATGCCATTCATTTGCTTATTATCGTTAATCCAATGACTTTAAGTTGTTGTTACATTTATATTGAACGGTTAAAAGTATTGAAACGAAACGTTTGTATGAATATGAATGAAATTTAAGCAATTGATTCGCTCCTTTATTGTTAATAACATGAGTTGACTTGTTTTATTTATATTGATTGATTTAAGGGATTGAAATCACAAGTTCGTATCAATACGAATAGGATTTAAGCCTTTCATTCGATCCCCTATAGTTAATCCAATGTGTTCAACATGTTGTTAATTTATAATGATTGATTTAATGTACTGAAATCACAAGTTTGTATGAATACAGATGAGACTTTAATCAATTCATTTGCTTCACTATAGTTAATCCAATGTGTTGAACATGTTACGCTTATATTGGATGATTTAAGGGTTTCAAAATCACAAGTTCAAATGAATATGCATGAAATAAATGTTATTCATTTGATCATGTAAAGTTAATTGAACGCGTTTAATTAGTTATATGTATTATCGTATACTTATCACTCGTATACATATATTACGTGTTTTATACATATACATATTATTGTAGGCAATCGAATGCGTTTAACTTGTTGTTATGTCTACATAGAACGATTTAAGGAATTGAAATCACAAGTTCATATAAATGAATGGGGGTTATGCCATTCATTTGCTTACTTATCGTTAATCCAATGACTTTAAGTTGTTGTTACATTTATATTGAACGGTTAAAAGTATTGAAACGAAACGTTTGTATGAATATGAATGAAATTTAAGCAATTGATTCGCTCCTTTATTGTTAATAACATGAGTTGGACTTGTTTTATTTATATTGATTGATTTAAGGGATTGAAATCACAAGTTCGTATCAATACGAATAGGATTTAAGCCTTTCATTCGATCCCTATAGTTAATCCAATGTGTTCAACATGTTGTTAATTTATAATGATTGATTTAATGTACTGAAATCACAAGTTTGTATGAATACAGATGAGACTTTAATCAATTCATTTGCTTCACTATAGTTAATCCAATGTGTTGAACATGTTACGCTTATATTGGATGATTTAAGGGTTTCAAAATCACAAGTTCAAATGAATATGCATGAAATAAATGTTATTCATTTGATCATGTAAAGTTAATTGAACGCGTTTAATTAGTTATATGTATTATCGTATACTTATCACTCGTATACATATATTACGTGTTTTATACATATACATATTATTGTAGGCAATCGAATGCGTTTAACTTGTTGTTATGTCTACATAGAACGATTTAAGGAATTGAAATCACAAGTTCATATAAATGAATGGGGGTTATGCCATTCATTTGCTTACTTATCGTTAATCCAATGACTTTAAGTTGTTGTTACATTTATATTGAACGGTTAAAAGTATTGAAACGAAACGTTTGTATGAATATGAATGAAATTTAAGCAATTGATTCGCTCCTTTATTGTTAATAACATGAGTTGGACTTGTTTTATTTATATTGATTGATTTAAGGGATTGAAATCACAAGTTCGTATCAATACGAATAGGATTTAAGCCTTTCATTCGATCCCCTATAGTTAATCCAATGTGTTCAACATGTTGTTAATTTATAATGATTGATTTAATGTACTGAAATCACAAGTTTGTATGAATACAGATGAGACTTTAATCAATTCATTTGCTTCACTATAGTTAATCCAATGTGTTGAACATGTTACGCTTATATTGGATGATTTAAGGGTTTCAAAATCACAAGTTCAAATGAATATGCATGAAATAAATGTTATTCATTTGATCATGTAAAGTTAATTGAACGCGTTTAATTAGTTATATGTATTATCGTATACTTATCACTCGTATACATATATTACGTGTTTTATACATATACATATTATTGTAGGCAATCGAATGCGTTTAACTTGTTGTTATGTCTACATAGAACGATTTAAGGAATTGAAATCACAAGTTCATATAAATGAATGGGGGTTATGCCATTCATTTGCTTACTTATCGTTAATCCAATGACTTTAAGTTGTTGTTACATTTATATTGAACGGTTAAAAGTATTGAAACGAAACGTTTGTATGAATATGAATGAAATTTAAGCAATTGATTCGCTCCTTTATTGTTAATAACATGAGTTGGACTTGTTTTATTTATATTGATTGATTTAAGGGATTGAAATCACAAGTTCGTATCAATACGAATAGGATTTAAGCCTTTCATTCGATCCCCTATAGTTAATCCAATGTGTTCAACATGTTGTTAATTTATAATGATTGATTTAATGTACTGAAATCACAAGTTTGTATGAATACAGATGAGACTTTAATCAATTCATTTGCTTCACTATAGTTAATCCAATGTGTTGAACATGTTACGCTTATATTGGATGATTTAAGGGTTTCAAAATCACAAGTTCAAATGAATATGCATGAAATAAATGTTATTCATTTGATCATGTAAAGTTAATTGAACGCGTTTAATTAGTTATATGTATTATCGTATACTTATCACTCGTATACATATATTACGTGTTTTATACATATACATATTATTGTAGGCAATCGAATGCGTTTAACTTGTTGTTATGTCTACATAGAACGATTTAAGGAATTGAAATCACAAGTTCATATAAATGAATGGGGTTATGCCATTCATTTGCTTACTTATCGTTAATCCAATGACTTTAAGTTGTTGTTACATTTATATTGAACGGTTAAAAGTATTGAAACGAAACGTTTGTATGAATATGAATGAAATTTAAGCAATTGATTCGCTCCTTTATTGTTAATAACATGAGTTGGACTTGTTTTATTTATATTGATTGATTTAAGGGATTGAAATCACAAGTTCGTATCAATACGAATAGGATTTAAGCCTTTCATTCGATCCCCTATAGTTAATCCAATGTGTTCAACATGTTGTTAATTTATAATGATTGATTTAATGTACTGAAATCACAAGTTTGTATGAATACAGATGAGACTTTAATCAATTCATTTGCTTCACTATAGTTAATCCAATGTGTTGAACATGTTACGCTTATATTGGATGATTTAAGGGTTTCAAAATCACAAGTTCAAATGAATATGCATGAAATAAATGTTATTCATTTGATCATGTAAAGTTAATTGAACGCGTTTAATTAGTTATATGTATTATCGTATACTTATCACTCGTATACATATATTACGTGTTTTATACATATACATATTATTGTAGGCAATCGAATGCGTTTAACTTGTTGTTATGTCTACATAGAACGATTTAAGGAATTGAAATCACAAGTTCATATAAATGAATGGGGGTTATGCCATTCATTTGCTTACTTATCGTTAATCCAATGACTTTAAGTTGTTGTTACATTTATATTGAACGGTTAAAAGTATTGAAACGAAACGTTTGTATGAATATGAATGAAATTTAAGCAATTGATTCGCTCCTTTATTGTTAATAACATGAGTTGGACTTGTTTTATTTATATTGATTGATTTAAGGGATTGAAATCACAAGTTCGTATCAATACGAATAGGATTTAAGCCTTTCATTCGATCCCCTATAGTTAATCCAATGTGTTCAACATGTTGTTAATTTATAATGATTGATTTAATGTACTGAAATCACAAGTTTGTATGAATACAGATGAGACTTTAATCAATTCATTTGCTTCACTATAGTTAATCCAATGTGTTGAACATGTTACGCTTATATTGGATGATTTAAGGGTTTCAAAATCACAAGTTCAAATGAATATGCATGAAATAAATGTTATTCATTTGATCATGTAAAGTTAATTGAACGCGTTTAATTAGTTATATGTATTATCGTATACTTATCACTCGTATACATATATTACGTGTTTTATACATATACATATTATTGTAGGCAATCGAATGCGTTTAACTTGTTGTTATGTCTACATAGAACGATTTAAGGAATTGAAATCACAAGTTCATATAAATGAATGGGGTTATGCCATTCATTTGCTTACTTATCGTTAATCCAATGACTTTAAGTTGTTGTTACATTTATATTGAACGGTTAAAAGTATTGAAACGAAACGTTTGTATGAATATGAATGAAATTTAAGCAATTGATTGCTCCTTTATTGTTAATAACATGAGTTGGACTTGTTTTATTTATATTGATTGATTTAAGGGATTGAAATCACAAGTTCGTATCAATACGAATAGGATTTAAGCCTTTCATTCGATCCCCTATAGTTAATCCAATGTGTTCAACATGTTGTTAATTTATAATGATTGATTTAATGTACTGAAATCACAAGTTTGTATGAATACAGATGAGACTTTAATCAATTCATTTGCTTCACTATAGTTAATCCAATGTGTTGAACATGTTACGCTTATATTGGATGATTTAAGGGTTTCAAAATCACAAGTTCAAATGAATATGCATGAAATAAATGTTATTCATTTGATCATGTAAAGTTAATTGAACGCGTTTAATTAGTTATATGTATTATCGTATACTTATCACTCGTATACATATATTACGTGTTTTATACATATACATATTATTGTAGGCAATCGAATGCGTTTAACTTGTTGTTATGTCTACATAGAACGATTTAAGGAATTGAAATCACAAGTTCATATAAATGAATGGGGGTTATGCCATTCATTTGCTTACTTATCGTTAATCCAATGACTTTAAGTTGTTGTTACATTTATATTGAACGGTTAAAAGTATTGAAACGAAACGTTTGTATGAATATGAATGAAATTTAAGCAATTGATTGCTCCTTTATTGTTAATAACATGAGTTGGACTTGTTTTATTTATATTGATTGATTTAAGGGATTGAAATCACAAGTTCGTATCAATACGAATAGGATTTAAGCCTTTCATTCGATCCCCTATAGTTAATCCAATGTGTTCAACATGTTGTTAATTTATAATGATTGATTTAATGTACTGAAATCACAAGTTTGTATGAATACAGATGAGACTTTAATCAGTTCATTTGCTTCACTATAGTTAATCCAATGTGTTGAACATGTTACGCTTATATTGGATGATTTAAGGGTTTCAAAATCACAAGTTCAAATGAATATGCATGAAATAAATGTTATTCATTTGATCATGTAAAGTTAATTGAACGCGTTTAATTAGTTATATGTATTATCGTATACTTATCACTCGTATACATATATTACGTGTTTTATACATATACATATTATTGTAGGCAATCGAATGCGTTTAACTTGTTGTTATGTCTACATAGAACGATTTAAGGAATTGAAATCACAAGTTCATATAAATGAATGGGGGTTATGCCATTCATTTGCTTACTTATCGTTAATCCAATGACTTTAAGTTGTTGTTACATTTATATTGAACGGTTAAAAGTATTGAAACGAAACGTTTGTATGAATATGAATGAAATTTAAGCAATTGATTCGCTCCTTTATTGTTAATAACATGAGTTGGACTTGTTTTATTTATATTGATTGATTTAAGGGATTGAAATCACAAGTTCGTATCAATACGAATAGGATTTAAGCCTTTCATTCGATCCCCTATAGTTAATCCAATGTGTTCAACATGTTGTTAATTTATAATGATTGATTTAATGTACTGAAATCACAAGTTTGTATGAATACAGATGAGACTTTAATCATTCATTTGCTTCACTATAGTTAATCCAATGTGTTGAACATGTTACGCTTATATTGGATGATTTAAGGGTTTCAAAATCACAAGTTCAAATGAATATGCATGAAATAAATGTTATTCATTTGATCATGTAAGTTAATTGAACGCGTTTAATTAGTTATATGTATTATCGTATACTTATCACTCGTATACATATATTACGTGTTTTATACATATACATATTATTGTAGGCAATCGAATGCGTTTAACTTGTTGTTATGTCTACATAGAACGATTTAAGGAATTGAAATCACAAGTTCATATAAATGAATGGGGGTTATGCCATTCATTTGCTTACTTATCGTTAATCCAATGACTTTAAGTTGTTGTTACATTTATATTGAACGGTTAAAAGTATTGAAACGAAACGTTTGTATGAATATGAATGAAATTTAAGCAATTGATTGCTCCTTTATTGTTAATAACATGAGTTGGACTTGTTTTATTTATATTGATTGATTTAAGGGATTGAAATCACAAGTTCGTATCAATACGAATAGGATTTAAGCCTTTCATTCGATCCCCTATAGTTAATCCAATGTGTTCAACATGTTGTTAATTTATAATGATTGATTTAATGTACTGAAATCACAAGTTTGTATGAATACAGATGAGACTTTAATCATTCATTTGCTTCACTATAGTTAATCCAATGTGTTGAACATGTTACGCTTATATTGGATGATTTAAGGGTTTCAAAATCACAAGTTCAAATGAATATGCATGAAATAAATGTTATTCATTTGATCATGTAAAGTTAATTGAACGCGTTTAATTAGTTATATGTATTATCGTATACTTATCACTCGTATACATATATTACGTGTTTTATACATATACATATTATTGTAGGCAATCGAATGCGTTTAACTTGTTGTTATGTCTACATAGAACGATTTAAGGAATTGAAATCACAAGTTCATATAAATGAATGGGGTTATGCCATTCATTTGCTTATTATCGTTAATCCAATGACTTTAAGTTGTTGTTACATTTATATTGAACGGTTAAAAGTATTGAAACGAAACGTTTGTATGAATATGAATGAAATTTAAGCAATTGATTGCTCCTTTATTGTTAATAACATGAGTTGACTTGTTTTATTTATATTGATTGATTTAAGGGATTGAAATCACAAGTTCGTATCAATACGAATAGGATTTAAGCCTTTCATTCGATCCCTATAGTTAATCAATGTGTTCAACATGTTTTAATTTATAATGATTGATTTAATGTACTGAAATCACAAGTTTGTATGAATACAATGAGACTTTTCATTCATTTGCTTCACTATAGTTAATCCAATGTGTTGAACATGTTACGCTTATATTGGATGATTTAAGGGTTTCAAAATCACAAGTTCAAATGAATATGCATGAAATAAATGTTATTCATTTGATCATGTAAAGTTAATTGAACGCGTTTAATTAGTTATATGTATTATCGTATACTTATCACTCGTATACATATATTACGTGTTTTATACATATACATATTATTGTAGGCAATCGAATGCGTTTAACTTGTTGTTATGTCTACATAGAACGATTTAAGGAATTGAAATCACAAGTTCATATAAATGAATGGGGGTTATGCCATTCATTTGCTTATTATCGTTAATCCAATGACTTTAAGTTGTTGTTACATTTATATTGAACGGTTAAAAGTATTGAAACGAAACGTTTGTATGAATATGAATGAAATTTAAGCAATTGATTCGCTCCTTTATTGTTAATAACATGAGTTGGACTTGTTTTATTTATATTGATTGATTTAAGGGATTGAAATCACAAGTTCGTATCAATACGAATAGGATTTAAGCCTTTCATTCGATCCCCTATAGTTAATCCAATGTGTTCAACATGTTGTTAATTTATAATGATTGATTTAATGTACTGAAATCACAAGTTTGTATGAATACAGATGAGACTTTATCAGTTCATTTGCTTCACTATAGTTAATCCAATGTGTTGAACATGTTACGCTTATATTGGATGATTTAAGGGTTTCAAAATCACAAGTTCAAATGAATATGCATGAAATAAATGTTATTCATTTGATCATGTAAAGTTAATTGAACGCGTTTAATTAGTTATATGTATTATCGTATACTTATCACTCGTATACATATATTACGTGTTTTATACATATACATATTATTGTAGGCAATCGAATGCGTTTAACTTGTTGTTATGTCTACATAGAACGATTTAAGGAATTGAAATCACAAGTTCATATAAATGAATGGGGGTTATGCCATTCATTTGCTTACTTATCGTTAATCCAATGACTTTAAGTTGTTGTTACATTTATATTGAACGGTTAAAAGTATTGAAACGAAACGTTTGTATGAATATGAATGAAATTTAAGCAATTGATTCGCTCCTTTATTGTTAATAACATGAGTTGGACTTGTTTTATTTATATTGATTGATTTAAGGGATTGAAATCACAAGTTCGTATCAATACGAATAGGATTTAAGCCTTTCATTCGATCCCCTATAGTTAATCCAATGTGTTCAACATGTTGTTAATTTATAATGATTGATTTAATGTACTGAAATCACAAGTTTGTATGAATACAGATGAGACTTTAATCAATTCATTTGCTTCACTATAGTTAATCCAATGTGTTGAACATGTTACGCTTATATTGGATGATTTAAGGGTTTCAAAATCACAAGTTCAAATGAATATGCATGAAATAAATGTTATTCATTTGATCATGTAAAGTTAATTGAACGCGTTTAATTAGTTATATGTATTATCGTATACTTATCACTCGTATACATATATTACGTGTTTTATACATATACATATTATTGTAGGCAATCGAATGCGTTTAACTTGTTGTTATGTCTACATAGAACGATTTAAGGAATTGAAATCACAAGTTCATATAAATGAATGGGGGTTATGCCATTCATTTGCTTACTTATCGTTAATCCAATGACTTTAAGTTGTTGTTACATTTATATTGAACGGTTAAAAGTATTGAAACGAAACGTTTGTATGAATATGAATGAAATTTAAGCAATTGATTGGCTCCTTTATTGTTAATAACATGAGTTGGACTTGTTTTATTTATATTGATTGATTTAAGGGATTGAAATCACAAGTTCGTATCAATACGAATAGGATTTAAGCCTTTCATTCGATCCCCTATAGTTAATCCAATGTGTTCAACATGTTGTTAATTTATAATGATTGATTTAATGTACTGAAATCACAAGTTTGTATGAATACAGATGAGACTTTAATCATTCATTTGCTTCACTATAGTTAATCCAATGTGTTGAACATGTTACGCTTATATTGGATGATTTAAGGGTTTCAAAATCACAAGTTCAAATGAATATGCATGAAATAAATGTTATTCATTTGATCATGTAAAGTTAATTGAACGCGTTTAATTAGTTATATGTATTATCGTATACTTATCACTCGTATACATATATTACGTGTTTTATACATATACATATTATTGTAGGCAATCGAATGCGTTTAACTTGTTGTTATGTCTACATAGAACGATTTAAGGATTGAAATCACAAGTTCATATAAATGAATGGGGGTTATGCCATTCATTTGCTTACTTATCGTTAATCCAATGACTTTAAGTTGTTGTTACATTTATATTGAACGGTTAAAAGTATTGAAACGAAACGTTTGTATGAATATGAATGAAATTTAAGCAATTGATTGCTCCTTTATTGTTAATAACATGAGTTGGACTTGTTTTATTTATATTGATTGATTTAAGGGATTGAAATCACAAGTTCGTATCAATACGAATAGGATTTAAGCCTTTCATTCGATCCCCTATAGTTAATCCAATGTGTTCAACATGTTGTTAATTTATAATGATTGATTTAATGTACTGAAATCACAAGTTTGTATGAATACAGATGAGACTTTAATCATTCATTTGCTTCACTATAGTTAATCCAATGTGTTGAACATGTTACGCTTATATTGGATGATTTAAGGGTTTCAAAATCACAAGTTCAAATGAATATGCATGAAATAAATGTTATTCATTTGATCATGTAAGTTAATTGAACGCGTTTAATTAGTTATATGTATTATCGTATACTTATCACTCGTATACATATATTACGTGTTTTATACATATACATATTATTGTAGGCAATCGAATGCGTTTAACTTGTTGTTATGTCTACATAGAACGATTTAAGGATTGAAATCACAAGTTCATATAAATGAATGGGGGTTATGCCATTCATTTGCTTATTATCGTTAATCCAATGACTTTAAGTTGTTGTTACATTTATATTGAACGGTTAAAAGTATTGAAACGAAACGTTTGTATGAATATGAATGAAATTTAAGCAATTGATTGCTCCTTTATTGTTAATAACATGAGTTGGACTTGTTTTATTTATATTGATTGATTTAAGGGATTGAAATCACAAGTTCGTATCAATACGAATAGGATTTAAGCCTTTCATTCGATCCCCTATAGTTAATCCAATGTGTTCAACATGTTGTTAATTTATAATGATTGATTTAATGTACTGAAATCACAAGTTTGTATGAATACAGATGAGACTTTAATCATTCATTTGCTTCACTATAGTTAATCCAATGTGTTGAACATGTTACGCTTATATTGGATGATTTAAGGGTTTCAAAATCACAAGTTCAAATGAATATGCATGAAATAAATGTTATTCATTTGATCATGTAAAGTTAATTGAACGCGTTTAATTAGTTATATGTATTATCGTATACTTATCACTCGTATACATATATTACGTGTTTTATACATATACATATTATTGTAGGCAATCGAATGCGTTTAACTTGTTGTTATGTCTACATAGAACGATTTAAGGATTGAAATCACAAGTTCATATAAATGAATGGGGTTATGCCATTCATTTGCTTATTATCGTTAATCCAATGACTTTAAGTTGTTGTTACATTTATATTGAACGGTTAAAAGTATTGAAACGAAACGTTTGTATGAATATGAATGAAATTTAAGCAATTGATTCGCTCCTTTATTGTTAATAACATGAGTTGGACTTGTTTTATTTATATTGATTGATTTAAGGGATTGAAATCACAAGTTCGTATCAATACGAATAGGATTTAAGCCTTTCATTCGATCCCCTATAGTTAATCCAATGTGTTCAACATGTTGTTAATTTATAATGATTGATTTAATGTACTGAAATCACAAGTTTGTATGAATACAGATGAGACTTTAATCATTCATTTGCTTCACTATAGTTAATCCAATGTGTTGAACATGTTACGCTTATATTGGATGATTTAAGGGTTTCAAAATCACAAGTTCAAATGAATATGCATGAAATAAATGTTATTCATTTGATCATGTAAAGTTAATTGAACGCGTTTAATTAGTTATATGTATTATCGTATACTTATCACTCGTATACATATATTACGGTTTTATACATATACATATTATTGTAGGCAATCGAATGCGTTTAACTTGTTGTTATGTCTACATAGAACGATTTAAGGATTGAAATCACAAGTTCATATAAATGAATGGGGTTATGCCATTCATTTGCTTATTATCGTTAATCCAATGACTTTAAGTTGTTGTTACATTTATATTGAACGGTTAAAAGTATTGAAACGAAACGTTTGTATGAATATGAATGAAATTTAAGCAATTGATTGCTCCTTTATTGTTAATAACATGAGTTGGACTTGTTTTATTTATATTGATTGATTTAAGGGATTGAAATCACAAGTTCGTATCAATACGAATAGGATTTAAGCCTTTCATTCGATCCCCTATAGTTAATCCAATGTGTTCAACATGTTGTTAATTTATAATGATTGATTTAATGTACTGAAATCACAAGTTTGTATGAATACAGATGAGACTTTAATCATTCATTTGCTTCACTATAGTTAATCCAATGTGTTGAACATGTTACGCTTATATTGGATGATTTAAGGGTTTCAAAATCACAAGTTCAAATGAATATGCATGAAATAAATGTTATTCATTTGATCATGTAAAGTTAATTGAACGCGTTTAATTAGTTATATGTATTATCGTATACTTATCACTCGTATACATATATTACGTGTTTTATACATATACATATTATTGTAGGCAATCGAATGCGTTTAACTTGTTGTTATGTCTACATAGAACGATTTAAGGATTGAAATCACAAGTTCATATAAATGAATGGGGTTATGCCATTCATTTGCTTATTATCGTTAATCCAATGACTTTAAGTTGTTGTTACATTTATATTGAACGGTTAAAAGTATTGAAACGAAACGTTTGTATGAATATGAATGAAATTTAAGCAATTGATTGCTCCTTTATTGTTAATAACATGAGTTGGACTTGTTTTATTTATATTGATTGATTTAAGGATTGAAATCACAAGTTCGTATCAATACGAATAGGATTTAAGCCTTTCATTCGATCCCCTATAGTTAATCCAATGTGTTCAACATGTTGTTAATTTATAATGATTGATTTAATGTACTGAAATCACAAGTTTGTATGAATACAGATGAGACTTTAATCAATTCATTTGCTTCACTATAGTTAATCCAATGTGTTGAACATGTTACGCTTATATTGGATGATTTAAGGGTTTCAAAATCACAAGTTCAAATGAATATGCATGAAATAAATGTTATTCATTTGATCATGTAAGTTAATTGAACGCGTTTAATTAGTTATATGTATTATCGTATACTTATCACTCGTATACATATATTACGTTTTATACATATACATATTATTGTAGGCAATCGAATGCGTTTAACTTGTTGTTATGTCTACATAGAACGATTTAAGGATTGAAATCACAAGTTCATATAAATGAATGGGTTATGCATTCATTGCTTATTATCGTTAATCAATGACTTTAAGTTGTTGTACATTTATATTGAACGGTTAAAAGTATTGAAACGAACGTTGTATGAATATAATGAAATTAAGCAATTGATTCCTTTTTGTTAATACATGATTGACTGTTTATTATATTGATTATTAAGGATAAATCAAATTCGTATCAATACGAATAGATTAAGCCATCGATCTATAGTAATCATGTTTCAACATGTTGTTAATTTATAATGATTGATTAATTACTGATCAAATGAATACATTTATTTCATGCATATTCATTTGAACTTGTATTTGAAACTTAAATCATCCAATATAAGCGTAACATGTTCAACACATTGGATTAACTATAGTGAAGCAAATGAATGAAAAGTCTCATTGTATTCATACAAACTTGTGATTTCAGTACATTAAATCAATCATTATAAATTAACAACATGTTGAACACATTGATTAACTATAGGGATCGAATGAAAGGCTTAAATCCTATTCGTATTGATACGAACTTGTGATTTCAATCCTTAAATCAATCAATATAAATAAAACAAGTCCAACTCATGTTATTAACAATAAAGGAGCAATCAATTGCTTAAATTTCATTCATATTCATACAAACGTTTCGTTTCAATACTTTTAACCGTTCAATATAAATGTAACAACAACTTAAAGTCATTGGATTAACGATAATAAGCAAATGAATGGCATAACCCCATTCATTTATATGAACTTGTGATTTCAATCCTTAAATCGTTCTATTAGACATAACAACAAGTTAAACGCATTCGATTGCCTACAATAATATGTATATGTATAAAACGTAATATATGTATACGAGTGATAAGTATACGATAATACATATAACTAATTAAACGCGTTCAATTAACTTACATGATCAAATGAATAACATTTATTTCATGCATATTCATTGAACTTGTGATTTTGAAACCCTTAAATCATCCAATATAAGCGTAACATGTTCAACAATTGGATTAACTATAGTGAAGCAAATGAATTATATTATTATACAACTTGTGATTCAGTACATTAAATCATCATTAAATTAACAACATGTTAACACATTGATTAACTATAGATAATGAAGCTTAATCTATTGATTATACGAATTGATTCATTAATCAATCATATAATAAAAAGTCAACATGTATTAACAATAAAGAATAATTTAATTTCATTCATATTCATAACGTTTTCAATACTTTAATTCAATATAAGTAACATTAAACATTGGATTAACATATAAGCAAATGAATGATAACCATTATTATACAACTTGTGATTTCAAATTAAATCTCATTAAAATAACAAAGTTAAACATTGATTACTATAGATAATAAACTAATATGTATTGATACAATGTATCAATTAAATAATCAATTAATACAATCAATCATTATTAACAATAATGCTAATTCATTATACAAACTTGTATTTCAGTACATTAAATCAATCATTATAAATTAACAACATGTTGAACACATTGATTAACTATAGGGATCGAATGAAAGCTTAAATCCTATTCGTATTGATACGAACTTGTGATTTCAATCCCTTAAATCAATCAATATAAATAAAACAAGTCCAACTCATGTTATTAACAAAAAGGAGCAATCAATTGCTTAAATTTCATTCATATTCATACAAACGTTTCGTTTCAATACTTTTAACCGTTCAATATAAATGTAACAACAACTTAAAGTCATTGGATTAACGATAACTAAGCAAATGAATGGCATAACCCCCATTCATTTATATGAACTTGTGATTTCAATCCTTAAATCGTTCTATGTAGACATAACAACAAGTTAAACGCATTCGATTGCCTACAATAATATGTATATGTATAAAACACGTAATATATGTATACGAGTGATAAGTATACGATAATACATATAACTAATTAAACGCGTTCAATTAACTTACATGATCAAATGAATAACATTTATTTCATGCATATTCATTTGAACTTGTGATTTTGAAACCCTTAAATCATCCAATATAAGCGTAACATGTTCAACACATTGGATTAACTATAGTGAAGCAAATGAACTGACAAAGTCTCATTGTATTCATACAAACTTGTGATTTCAGTACATTAAATCAATCATTATAAATTAACAACATGTTGAACACATTGGATTAACTATAGGGGATCGAATGAAAGGCTTAAATCCTATTCGTATTGATACGAACTTGTGATTTCAATCCCTTAAATCAATCAATATAAATAAAACAAGTCCAACTCATGTTATTAACAATAAAGGAGCCAATCAATTGCTTAAATTTCATTCATATTCATACAAACGTTTCGTTTCAATACTTTTAACCGTTCAATATAAATGTAACAACAACTTAAAGTCATTGGATTAACGATAATAAGCAAATGAATGGCATAACCCCCATTCATTTATATGAACTTGTGATTTCAATCCTTAAATCGTTCTATGTAGACATAACAACAAGTTAAACGCATTCGATTGCCTACAATAATATGTATATGTATAAAACCGTAATATATGTATACGAGTGATAAGTATACGATAATACATATAACTAATTAAACGCGTTCAATTAACTTACATGATCAAATGAATAACATTTATTTCATGCATATTCATTTGAACTTGTGATTTTGAAACCCTTAAATCATCCAATATAAGCGTAACATGTTCAACACATTGGATTAACTATAGTGAAGCAAATGAACTGATAAAGTCTCATCTGTATTCATACAAACTTGTGATTTCAGTACATTAAATCAATCATTATAAATTAACAACATGTTGAACACATTGGATTAACTATAGGGGATCGAATGAAAGGCTTAAATCCTATTCGTATTGATACGAACTTGTGATTTCAATCCCTTAAATCAATCAATATAAATAAAACAAGTCCAACTCATGTTATTAACAATAAAGGAGCCAATCAATTGCTTAAATTTCATTCATATTCATACAAACGTTTCGTTTCAATACTTTTAACCGTTCAATATAAATGTAACAACAACTTAAAGTCATTGGATTAACGATAACTAAGCAAATGAATGGCATAACCCCCATTCATTTATATGAACTTGTGATTTCAAATCCTTAAATCGTTCTATGTAGACATAACAACAAGTTAAACGCATTCGATTGCCTACAATAATATGTATATGTATAAAACCGTAATATATGTATACGAGTGATAAGTATACGATAATACATATAACTAATTAAACGCGTTCAATTAACTTACATGATCAAATGAATAACATTTATTTCATGCATATTCATTTGAACTTGTGATTTTGAAACCCTTAAATCATCCAATATAAGCGTAACATGTTCAACACATTGGATTAACTATAGTGAAGCAAATGAACTGACAAAAGTCTCATATGTATTCATACAAACTTGTGATTTCAGTACATTAAATCAATCATTATAAATTAACAACATGTTGAACACATTGGATTAACTATAGGGGATCGAATGAAAGGCTTAAATCCTATTCGTATTGATACGAACTTGTGATTTCAATCCCTTAAATCAATCAATATAAATAAAACAAGTCCAACTCATGTTATTAACAATAAAGGAGCCAATCAATTGCTTAAATTTCATTCATATTCATACAAACGTTTCGTTTCAATACTTTTAACCGTTCAATATAAATGTAACAACAACTTAAAGTCATTGGATTAACGATAACTAAGCAAATGAATGGCATAACCCCCATTCATTTATATGAACTTGTGATTTCAAATCCTTAAATCGTTCTATGTAGACATAACAACAAGTTAAACGCATTCGATTGCCTACAATAATATGTATATGTATAAAACGCGTAATATATGTATACGAGTGATAAGTATACGATAATACATATAACTAATTAAACGCGTTCAATTAACTTACATGATCAAATGAATAACATTTATTTCATGCATATTCATTTGAACTTGTGATTTTGAAACCCTTAAATCATCCAATATAAGCGTAACATGTTCAACACATTGGATTAACTATAGTGAAGCAAATGAATGAAAAGTCTCATTGTATTCATACAAACTTGTGATTTCAGTACATTAAATCAATCATTATAAATTAACAACATGTTGAACACATTGGATTAACTATAGGGATCGAATGAAAGGCTTAAATCCTATTCGTATTGATACGAACTTGTGATTTCAATCCTTAAATCAATCAATATAAATAAAACAAGTCCAACTCATGTTATTAACAATAAAGAGCAATCAATTGCTTAAATTTATTCATAATCAAACTTAACGTAACGTAACATTACATATGTATTCATACAAACTTGTGATTTCAGTACATTAAATCAATCATTATAAATTAACAACATGTTGAACACATTGATTAACTATAGGGATCGAATGAAAGGCTTAAATCTATTCGTATTGATACGAACTTGTGATTTCAATCCTTAAATCAATCAATATAAATAAAACAAGTCAACTCATGTTATTAACAAAAAGAGCAATCAATTGCTTAAATTTCATTCATATTCATACAAACGTTTCGTTTCAATACTTTTAACCGTTCAATATAAATGTAACAACAACTTAAAGTCATTGGATTAACGATAACTAAGCAAATGAATGGCATAACCCCCATTCATTTATATGAACTTGTGATTTCAAATCCTTAAATCGTTCTATGTAGACATAACAACAAGTTAAACGCATTCGATTGCCTACAATAATATGTATATGTATAAAACGCGTAATATATGTATACGAGTGATAAGTATACGATAATACATATAACTAATTAAACGCGTTCAATTAACTCTACATGATCAAATGAATAACATTTATTTCATGCATATTCATTTGAACTTGTGATTTTGAAACCCTTAAATCATCCAATATAAGCGTAACATGTTCAACACATTGGATTAACTATAGTGAAGCAAATGAACTGACAAAGTCTCATATGTATTCATACAAACTTGTGATTTCAGTACATTAAATCAATCATTATAAATTAACAACATGTTGAACACATTGGATTAACTATAGGGGATCGAATGAAAGGCTTAAATCCTATTCGTATTGATACGAACTTGTGATTTCAATCCCTTAAATCAATCAATATAAATAAAACAAGTCCAACTCATGTTATTAACAAAAAGGAGCCAATCAATTGCTTAAATTTCATTCATATTCATACAAACGTTTCGTTTCAATACTTTTAACCGTTCAATATAAATGTAACAACAACTTAAAGTCATTGGATTAACGATAACTAAGCAAATGAATGGCATAACCCCCATTCATTTATATGAACTTGTGATTTCAAATCCTTAAATCGTTCTATGTAGACATAACAACAAGTTAAACGCATTCGATTGCCTACAATAATATGTATATGTATAAAACCGTAATATATGTATACGAGTGATAAGTATACGATAATACATATAACTAATTAAACGCGTTCAATTAACTTACATGATCAAATGAATAACATTTATTTCATGCATATTCATTTGAACTTGTGATTTTGAAACCCTTAAATCATCCAATATAAGCGTAACATGTTCAACACATTGGATTAACTATAGTGAAGCAAATGAACTGACAAAGTCTCATATGTATTCATACAAACTTGTGATTTCAGTACATTAAATCAATCATTATAAATTAACAACATGTTGAACACATTGGATTAACTATAGGGGATCGAATGAAAGGCTTAAATCCTATTCGTATTGATACGAACTTGTGATTTCAATCCCTTAAATCAATCAATATAAATAAAACAAGTCCAACTCATGTTATTAACAATAAAGGAGCCAATCAATTGCTTAAATTTCATTCATATTCATACAAACGTTTCGTTTCAATACTTTTAACCGTTCAATATAAATGTAACAACAACTTAAAGTCATTGGATTAACGATAACTAAGCAAATGAATGGCATAACCCCCATTCATTTATATGAACTTGTGATTTCAAATCCTTAAATCGTTCTATGTAGACATAACAACAAGTTAAACGCATTCGATTGCCTACAATAATATGTATATGTATAAAACACGTAATATATGTATACGAGTGATAAGTATACGATAATACATATAACTAATTAAACGCGTTCAATTAACTTACATGATCAAATGAATAACATTTATTTCATGCATATTCATTTGAACTTGTGATTTTGAAACCCTTAAATCATCCAATATAAGCGTAACATGTTCAACACATTGGATTAACTATAGTGAAGCAAATGAACTGACAAAAGTCTCATATGTATTCATACAAACTTGTGATTTCAGTACATTAAATCAATCATTATAAATTAACAACATGTTGAACACATTGGATTAACTATAGGGGATCGAATGAAAGGCTTAAATCCTATTCGTATTGATACGAACTTGTGATTTCAATCCCTTAAATCAATCAATATAAATAAAACAAGTCCAACTCATGTTATTAACAATAAAGGAGCCAATCAATTGCTTAAATTTCATTCATATTCATACAAACGTTTCGTTTCAATACTTTTAACCGTTCAATATAAATGTAACAACAACTTAAAGTCATTGGATTAACGATAACTAAGCAAATGAATGGCATAACCCCCATTCATTTATATGAACTTGTGATTTCAAATCCTTAAATCGTTCTATGTAGACATAACAACAAGTTAAACGCATTCGATTGCCTACAATAATATGTATATGTATAAAACGCGTAATATATGTATACGAGTGATAAGTATACGATAATACATATAACTAATTAAACGCGTTCAATTAACTCTACATGATCAAATGAATAACATTTATTTCATGCATATTCATTTGAACTTGTGATTTTGAAACCCTTAAATCATCCAATATAAGCGTAACATGTTCAACACATTGGATTAACTATAGTGAAGCAAATGAACTGACAAAGTCTCATTGTATTCATACAAACTTGTGATTTCAGTACATTAAATCAATCATTATAAATTAACAACATGTTGAACACATTGGATTAACTATAGGGGATCGAATGAAAGGCTTAAATCCTATTCGTATTGATACGAACTTGTGATTTCAATCCCTTAAATCAATCAATATAAATAAAACAAGTCCAACTCATGTTATTAACAATAAAGGAGCCAATCAATTGCTTAAATTTCATTCATATTCATACAAACGTTTCGTTTCAATACTTTTAACCGTTCAATATAAATGTAACAACAACTTAAAGTCATTGGATTAACGATAACTAAGCAAATGAATGGCATAACCCCCATTCATTTATATGAACTTGTGATTTCAAATCCTTAAATCGTTCTATGTAGACATAACAACAAGTTAAACGCATTCGATTGCCTACAATAATATGTATATGTATAAAACCGTAATATATGTATACGAGTGATAAGTATACGATAATACATATAACTAATTAAACGCGTTCAATTAACTTACATGATCAAATGAATAACATTTATTTCATGCATATTCATTTGAACTTGTGATTTTGAAACCCTTAAATCATCCAATATAAGCGTAACATGTTCAACACATTGGATTAACTATAGTGAAGCAAATGAACTGACAAAGTCTCATATGTATTCATACAAACTTGTGATTTCAGTACATTAAATCAATCATTATAAATTAACAACATGTTGAACACATTGGATTAACTATAGGGGATCGAATGAAAGGCTTAAATCCTATTCGTATTGATACGAACTTGTGATTTCAATCCCTTAAATCAATCAATATAAATAAAACAAGTCCAACTCATGTTATTAACAATAAAGGAGCCAATCAATTGCTTAAATTTCATTCATATTCATACAAACGTTTCGTTTCAATACTTTTAACCGTTCAATATAAATGTAACAACAACTTAAAGTCATTGGATTAACGATAACTAAGCAAATGAATGGCATAACCCCCATTCATTTATATGAACTTGTGATTTCAAATCCTTAAATCGTTCTATGTAGACATAACAACAAGTTAAACGCATTCGATTGCCTACAATAATATGTATATGTATAAAACGCGTAATATATGTATACGAGTGATAAGTATACGATAATACATATAACTAATTAAACGCGTTCAATTAACTCTACATGATCAAATGAATAACATTTATTTCATGCATATTCATTTGAACTTGTGATTTTGAAACCCTTAAATCATCCAATATAAGCGTAACATGTTCAACACATTGGATTAACTATAGTGAAGCAAATGAACTGACAAAGTCTCATCTGTATTCATACAAACTTGTGATTTCAGTACATTAAATCAATCATTATAAATTAACAACATGTTGAACACATTGGATTAACTATAGGGGATCGAATGAAAGGCTTAAATCCTATTCGTATTGATACGAACTTGTGATTTCAATCCCTTAAATCAATCAATATAAATAAAACAAGTCCAACTCATGTTATTAACAATAAAGGAGCCAATCAATTGCTTAAATTTCATTCATATTCATACAAACGTTTCGTTTCAATACTTTTAACCGTTCAATATAAATGTAACAACAACTTAAAGTCATTGGATTAACGATAATAAGCAAATGAATGGCATAACCCCCATTCATTTATATGAACTTGTGATTTCAATCCTTAAATCGTTCTATGTAGACATAACAACAAGTTAAACGCATTCGATTGCCTACAATAATATGTATATGTATAAAACGCGTAATATATGTATACGAGTGATAAGTATACGATAATACATATAACTAATTAAACGCGTTCAATTAACTCTACATGATCAAATGAATAACATTTATTTCATGCATATTCATTTGAACTTGTGATTTTGAAACCCTTAAATCATCCAATATAAGCGTAACATGTTCAACACATTGGATTAACTATAGTGAAGCAAATGAACTGACAAAGTCTCATATGTATTCATACAAACTTGTGATTTCAGTACATTAAATCAATCATTATAAATTAACAACATGTTGAACACATTGGATTAACTATAGGGGATCGAATGAAAGGCTTAAATCCTATTCGTATTGATACGAACTTGTGATTTCAATCCCTTAAATCAATCAATATAAATAAAACAAGTCCAACTCATGTTATTAACAATAAAGGAGCCAATCAATTGCTTAAATTTCATTCATATTCATACAAACGTTTCGTTTCAATACTTTTAACCGTTCAATATAAATGTAACAACAACTTAAAGTCATTGGATTAACGATAACTAAGCAAATGAATGGCATAACCCCCATTCATTTATATGAACTTGTGATTTCAAATCCTTAAATCGTTCTATGTAGACATAACAACAAGTTAAACGCATTCGATTGCCTACAATAATATGTATATGTATAAAACGCGTAATATATGTATACGAGTGATAAGTATACGATAATACATATAACTAATTAAACGCGTTCAATTAACTTACATGATCAAATGAATAACATTTATTTCATGCATATTCATTTGAACTTGTGATTTTGAAACCCTTAAATCATCCAATATAAGCGTAACATGTTCAACACATTGGATTAACTATAGTGAAGCAAATGAATTGATAAAGTCTCATCTGTATTCATACAAACTTGTGATTTCAGTACATTAAATCAATCATTATAAATTAACAACATGTTGAACACATTGGATTAACTATAGGGGATCGAATGAAAGGCTTAAATCCTATTCGTATTGATACGAACTTGTGATTTCAATCCCTTAAATCAATCAATATAAATAAAACAAGTCCAACTCATGTTATTAACAATAAAGGAGCCAATCAATTGCTTAAATTTCATTCATATTCATACAAACGTTTCGTTTCAATACTTTTAACCGTTCAATATAAATGTAACAACAACTTAAAGTCATTGGATTAACGATAATAAGCAAATGAATGGCATAACCCCCATTCATTTATATGAACTTGTGATTTCAAATCCTTAAATCGTTCTATGTAGACATAACAACAAGTTAAACGCATTCGATTGCCTACAATAATATGTATATGTATAAAACGCGTAATATATGTATACGAGTGATAAGTATACGATAATACATATAACTAATTAAACGCGTTCAATTAACTCTACATGATCAAATGAATAACATTTATTTCATGCATATTCATTTGAACTTGTGATTTTGAAACCCTTAAATCATCCAATATAAGCGTAACATGTTCAACACATTGGATTAACTATAGTGAAGCAAATGAACTGACAAAGTCTCATATGTATTCATACAAACTTGTGATTTCAGTACATTAAATCAATCATTATAAATTAACAACATGTTGAACACATTGGATTAACTATAGGGGATCGAATGAAAGGCTTAAATCCTATTCGTATTGATACGAACTTGTGATTTCAATCCCTTAAATCAATCAATATAAATAAAACAAGTCCAACTCATGTTATTAACAATAAAGGAGCCAATCAATTGCTTAAATTTCATTCATATTCATACAAACGTTTCGTTTCAATACTTTTAACCGTTCAATATAAATGTAACAACAACTTAAAGTCATTGGATTAACGATAACTAAGCAAATGAATGGCATAACCCCCATTCATTTATATGAACTTGTGATTTCAAATCCTTAAATCGTTCTATGTAGACATAACAACAAGTTAAACGCATTCGATTGCCTACAATAATATGTATATGTATAAAACGCGTAATATATGTATACGAGTGATAAGTATACGATAATACATATAACTAATTAAACGCGTTCAATTAACTTTACATGATC
>NW_022204884.1:0-21265 GCF_008831285.2 Nymphaea colorata | reverse complement strand
TTATGCGAGGGAAAAGGTGAAAACGCCAGGGGTAGGCTGCTGACAAGGATGGAGGGACTAGCTGGTGAGGTGGCAGTAGCTGCAGGCTGGGATGACGACACATGGCGACACCAATGGCTAAGATGAGAGGAAGGACTCGGTTGACTACAAGATTGGCAACAAAATTGGTAAGGAGATTGCGAGGAGAGGGATTTACCGGATTTGGGGGAATTCGATGGAGTCTTGGATGATTCTCGGCTGGGACCGAATCAACCAAGTGGGACAGGTGGCTAGGTAAATCTGGGAGGCTAAGGGGATGGCTGACACGTGGCTCACTCAAGGGCTAGGATTAAACAAAAGAGAGAAAGAATAGGACTTACCAAATGAAGACCGGCGGCCAAGGAAGGTGCGAGCTAGCACCGGCGGCTAGGGTGATTTACCCTAGTGCGCTCCTCCAACAATGGACCAGAATACCCTCAGCTTGTTATTGAACAGTTCCACGGTCAGGGGCAGATTAGTCCACGCCAGAAAAGGGCCAAAGTCTGGCCGGAATCACAGAAAATTCACCGGAAATTGCAGGGTTCAGGCCGGGCCTAAAACACGAGAACGAGTAGCCGGATGAAGCTCAAATTCAGCCGTTTGATTCCTTTTGATGGGGCGTCTTCTTTTTTGTATTTCTTTCTTTGTTTTGACGCCTTTTGATGCACTTTGCAAGCCCTTTTTGCTTGCTGGATTTGTGCATCCGTTTTGCCCAAAAACGGAGGCAACCAAAGAGGCCGTTTTTTGAGGACGCTCGTGGGGAACCTTCGTGCGTAGCGTGAGGGAAAGAACTCAAGAAAGCCAAGGAGTTCTTGAGACGCATAAGCAAGGGTTTAATTCTGTTTTCAGCCGCGGGATGTGAGCTCAATCTCACGGGTTTACACTGAGGGATTGAAATCCATCTTCTAGCCGAACTCAAGATCAAAACCGAGCAACGTGTTGCTCACTAACTTTTCTTGTTTTCTCTTCGTACTAACCTTTTTCTCTTGCGCTACTTTGATGTCTTTTGCTGCTGCTACCAGGTCGCCCAAGTTGCTGCAGCCTTCCCGGGATGAAGACAGCCTCACAACCTTCTTTGTGCTTGAGAAGGAAGGCACCGTGCTTCAAGAAAATGCTCGTGGGGTATTCTTCGTGGTCCGTTGGAGACGCCGCGCGCCGGAGCTTGCTGCTATCCTTAGGCCGTGATCCTTAGGTCGACGGGGAGAGGAAGAAACCAGAAAACAAGGTCGAGTGGAAGAGGGAGACCTTCGGTTGACAAGAGGGCTGAAGACGATGCAGATCTTCACCTTGGGGTTTGAAAGGTAGATGACGCCAAGAGAGATGACGTTAGGCTAGGGAGATACCTTGAGGACGAGTGGAGGAGAAGAGGCTGCGCCATGGATGAGGAGGGACGCCAAGGAGAGAAGGGAGACCACCGCGGGAGAGGGGTGAGCCAAGGGGAGTACGAGAGAGAGAAAGGGCATTCCGCCCAACACAATTCCTCAATTCATTTTCATTATTCAAAAGCATAACATTTACATGAATTCAATGACTTAAATAATAGCCTAAGCAACTCGGTTCACATTCCGAACCGGTTCACTAAAGAAACAAATCAAAAACGGACTCAAATGGATCCAAAAACGGAACTCAAATGAAATCCAAAAACGGAGTTCCATGGGATCCAAAAACGGAACTCCATGGGGTCCAAAAACGGAACTCCATGGGATCCAAAAACGAGCTCCAATAACTCAATCCTAATGGACGCTATTCGTCCAAATAAAATGGTCCGTGGATCATTTGGATCCACTTGCTTGGGCGCATGGTTGAGCTTGGACCCAAGGGCCAAGCCGGGTCCGACTAGGCTCGTAAGTGCTGGACGTGAGTCCAGCAAGGCAGCTAGGCCAGCCACGGAGGAAACTATACAGCTTGGAGTTCTTGCAGTGGGCGGAGCGGGCGGAGCAACAACGGCCAAGCGTGAGCGAAATTGGATTAAACCTCAAGGTGGCTTTGATCCGTTTTTAGGACTTTCCCGAACTTGATTGGTCTAATCTATGGTCGAGTCCTAACCCAAGTTCACACGAGGTAGTCTAGGTCGAACCTAGGCAAAAGGGGGTTGAGCCGGTCCAAGCTCAACCATGCGCCCAAGCAAGTGGATCCAAATGATCCACGGACCATTTTATTTGGACGGATAGCGTCCATTAGGATTGATTTTTTGGAGCTCGTTTTTGGATCCCATAGAGTTCCGTTTTTGGACCCCATTGAGTTCCGTTTTTGGATTTCTTTGGAGCTCCGTTTTTTAGGTCCAATTGAGTTCCGTTTTTGTTTTGATTCTTTACTGAACTGGTTCGGAATGTGAACCGAGTTGATTAGGAAGTTATTTAAGTGATTGAATTCATGTAATTGTTATGCTTTTGAATAAGGAAAATGAATTGAGGAATTGTGTTGGGCGGAATGCCCTTTCTCTCTCTCGTACTCCCCTTGGCTCACCCCTCTCCCGCGGTGGTCTCCCTTCTCTCCTTGGCGTCCCTCCTCATCCATGGTGCAGCCTCTTCTCCTCCACTCTTCCTCAAGGTATCTCCCTAGCGTAGCGTCATCTCTCTTGGCGTCATCTACCTTTCGAATCCCAAGGTGAAGATCTGCATCGTCTTTAGCCCTCTTGTCAACCGAAGGTCTCCCTCTTCCACTCGTCCTTGTTTTCTGGTTTCTTCCTCTTCCCCTCGACCTAAGGATCATGGCCTAAGGATAGCAGCAAGCTCCGGCGTGCGGCGTCTCCAACGGACCACGAAGAATACCCCACGAGCATTTTGTTGAAGCACGGTGCCTTCCTTCTCAAACACAAAGAAGGTTGTGAGGCTGTCTTCATCCCGGGAAGGCTGCAGCAACTTGGGCGACCTGGTAGCAGCAGCAAAAGACATCAAAATAGCGCAAGAGATTAAGGTTAGTACGTAGAGAAAACAAGAAGAGTTGGTGAGCAACACGTTGCTCGGATTTGTTATTGTGTTCGGCTAGAAGGAGGATTTCACTCCCTCGGTGTACACCCGAGAGTTTGAGCTCTCATCCCAAGGCTGAAAACAGCACCAAATTCTTGCTTACGCGTCTCAAGAACTCCGTGGCGTTCTTGAAGTTCTTCCCCTCACGCTACACACGAAGGTTCCCCACGAGCATTCTCAAAAAAGGGCCTCTTTGGTTGCCTCCGTTTTTGAGCAAAACGGATGCACAAATCCAGCAAGCAAAAAGGGCTTGCAAGGTGCATCAAACGGCGTCAAAATAAAGAAAAGAATACAAAGTAGAAGACGCCCCATCAAGAGGAATCAAATAGTGAAAAACGAGCTTCATCCGGTTGATTAATCGCGTATTCTAGCCTCAGCCTGAATTCTGCAACTCCGGTGGAATTTCTGTTGATTCCGGCCAGACTTTGGCCTATTTCCAGCATGGACTAATCTGCCCCTGACCGTGGACAAGTTCAATTTCAGCTTAAGGGTATTCTGGTCCATTCATTGGAGGAGCGCACTAGGGCAAAACACCCTAGCCGCCGGTGCTTCACGCGTTTCCTTGGCCGCCGGTCTTCATTTGGTAAGTCCTATTCCTTCTCTTTTGTGTTTAATCTCAGCCCTTGCCTATACCACATGTCAGCCATCCCCTTAGCCTCCCAGATTTACCTAGCCACCTGTCCCACTTGGCTGATCTCGTCCCAGCCGAGAATCAATCCATAGCCCATCGTAATCCACCAAATCCGGAAGATTCCCCCTTGCCGCAATCCCCTTTCCAACTTCGTTGCCTTGTTTTTAGTCAACCGAGTCCAGCCTTTAATCTTCACCCTTGGTGTCGCCACGTGTCCTAATCCTAGCTTACCCATCCTGCCACCTCACCAGCTGGCCCCTCCCTCCTTGTCGAGCAGCCTGCCCCACATGTCTTTCCCTTTTCCCTCGTACAGCCACTCTACCGTTTTTGTTGACTCTCACACGTCTTTCCATTTTGGAGAAGTCGTGAAAGGGTGCCACCTCCTACTCCCCAAATCATATCCCTAACATCACGCCAGCCCAGTCCCTCTCCATCTGCCACCTATACAGCCCACCCTTGCCCTTGGCCCACACGAGGTCTCCCTTCCCTCGTCAAGCCTTATCGCATCCCTTAGCATCCTCACGCGGTTTCCCAACTTGGAAGGGAAGTCACACGAGAGTGCCACCTCCTCCTTGCCCCAGCTCGTCTCCTCCATTTTTGGTATCTTACCCTAGCTCCTTGCCACCTCGTGCTTACCCCTCTTGACCCCACCTGAACCGAGCCAGCTTCTTCCTTCCACCTCGTTAACCAATTCCTTGTAGGTCCCACGGTTTACACTTGTCAACGTTGGAGTCAACCTTGTTATCGCACTTTCCCCTTTCTTTTCCTCCACCGTCTTTAGTCCCTCTCGCATGGATTTCTCCCCTGCCACCTCATGCTCTTAACTTTAGTATTATCCAGCGTGACCCCTTAGCCCCCATCTTTCCCATTTTGCCTTGCTCGTCCCCTTTGAGTCCGTTGAGAAGAAGAGAAAGAGAACTCGAGCAATAACGTTGAAGACTTACTTTTTTTGGCAAAGGCCAGTGCCTCTCCCTACTCACGAATTTAGGGAGCAAGCCGAGCCAATTCCCTCCTTATTCATTAGGAAGGAGATTGGAATCATTTCCTAATTTGCTAGTCTCTCTCTAGCAACTCTCTTAGCTCTCAATTCATTTTGGAATTGGGGCCCCCTTCCCCCCTCACTCTAAGGAAGGAAATCTCCACGCCAACCCGTGCCTTTGGCAATTGGCGTCCTTCTCATCTCCCTCTTTCTTAGTTAGGAAACCGCCACCTGGTTTCACTCCCCTTAGGAACCCTTGACCAGCCAAGTCAACCCTCACCAGCTAGGAAAGTCTTAGCCGAGTCCACCATTCCGTCGCCTTAGGTTAGTCCCAACCGCGCCAAGCCTTACTTCGTTTTGAGTAAGCCTTCACGCGCCAACCTAGTCAACCCCCCTAAGTCGACTTATCCCATTTTGGTAACCCGCGTCCTTGAGCCTCCTTTCCTCTTATTTTGGAAAGTAGCCCTAGGTCCTAAGGCAGCCAAGGTCAACGCTGCCTAAGTGATTCGGACCCACCTCTTGCACGGCTACACCCAAGCCGCCACCTCTCTTCCGCACCTTCTTCATTCCTTAGCGTCTTGACTTGATTCAAGTCAACCCAGCCGCATCTGAACCTAAGCCAGTCCTTAGTCCACCTTGTCCCAGCTGTCCCTAAGCCTTGACTTAGCTCACCTAAGCCACGACCTAGCCAGCCATCCATAGCCG
Source organism: Nymphaea colorata (assembly GCF_008831285.2). Classification (NCBI taxonomy): domain Eukaryota; kingdom Viridiplantae; phylum Streptophyta; class Magnoliopsida; order Nymphaeales; family Nymphaeaceae; genus Nymphaea; species Nymphaea colorata. The sequence continues at coordinate 15,963 of NW_022204884.1, read as the reverse complement.
GACCTCCCTCGTAGCTAGGTCTGCCCGAGCTCTAGACCGAGCTCTCCTCCTTCCCGTAGTTAGGCTCTCCCGGGTTCTATACCGAACCCAGCCCTTCGAAGGTCATCCCCACGCACAGCGGGACCCTTCCAGCTTCGGCACACCCCTTGCTGCCGCGCTACCTTCACGGCCAGGCGGGCCTCTTCCAGCAGTAGCTTGTGAATTGCTGCTGTCCCTTGCTCACGGCCAGGAGGGCCGTATTCCAGCAACTCGTCCGGCGTCCCTAGCCGGCCATTTGAAGACTTCCGGTGTAGCGTCCACTTCATCGGGAGATCCAGTTTGCTGCCGACCTCAACCGGAGTCCTCCTCGTTTGTTGCTGCATTGCCCGAGGTTGGGGATTCACCTCGTGGCCTTCTTGCTGAAAGCCAAGATTAGCTTGGCCGGTAATGCCCTCTCACTCCCTTGTAGTTTCGCGGGTCGGGTGCATTTGCTTTCGTATTTGCTTGAGCCCGGCTTCGGCCTTGGTTGGTTCCAGCGGTACCTCGACGGCCCTTGGCCTAGACACGACCGCTAATCGACGAGCCTACCTAGGGTATTGGGTGTGGTTTGTTACGCGTAGTTATGGTTTGTGTGGCTTGTATGGTATGATCTTGAGTGAGTTGCGAGAGCATTTCTGTATCGCACACGGTTGTACGGCCTCACATCCCTAGTAGTTTTCTATAGTAGGTTTGACTTTAGATAGGTTTTTGGGATTACCCTTCCGTGTATTCACGTCCTATTGGGTTTGCGCCGGGGTCCTGTCTGGCCGGGTAGTTCCTTGTATTATTTGTTTAGGTTTTTGGTCTAGATTGCTCGAGGCGATCTTGGCAGTAGGACCTCGGCTCCCAACGGGCCGACCCAAGGAGTCGAGGTCCTACTGCCAAGATCGCCTCGAGGAATCTAGACCAAAATCCTAAACAAATTATACAAGGAACTACCCGGCCGGACAGGACCCGGCGCAAACCCAATAGGACGTGATGAACAAGTAGGGTAATCCCAAAAACCTAACTAAGTCAAAACCTACTACAGAAATGTACGAGGGATGTGAGGCCGTACAAGCGTGCGCGATACAAAAGTACTCTCGCAACTCACTCAATTCAAACCATCAAACCACACAAACCATGCTATACGTAACAAACCACACCCAATACCCTAGGTAGGCTCGTCGATTAGCGGTCGTGTCTAGGCCAAGGGCCGTCGAGGTACCGCTGGAATCAACCAAGGCCAAAGCCGGGCTCAAGCAAATACGAAAGCAAATGCACCCGACCCGCGAAACTACAAGGGAGTGAGAGGGCGTTACCAGCCAAGCTATTCTTGGCTTTCAGCAAGAAGGCCACGAGGTGAATCCCCAACCTCGGGCAATGCAGCAATAGTGAGGGAGATCTTCGGATGAGAAGAAGCGGATTGGATCCCGCGAAGAGGTGGAAGCTACACCGGCAGTCTTCAAATTGCCGGCTATGGACGCCGGACGTGTTGCTGGAATACGGCCCTCCTGGCCGTGAGCAAGAGACAGCAGCTAGTGGTTAGCTACTGCTGGGATAGGTCCTCCTGGCCGTGCTGGGATCGCTGCTCCAAGAGGGTATCAGAACTGGAAGTGCCTCGCCGTGCGTAGGGGAGGACCTTCGGAAGGGCTGGGTTCGGTTTAGAACCCGGAAGAACCTAGCTACGGGAAAAGATAAGAGCTCGGTTTAGAGCTCAGGCAAACCTAGCTACGAGAGGGTCCGGTTAAGGTGGCTGGCCAGGTCAAGGCTTAGGGTCAGCTGGGTCAAGGCGGACTAAGGACTGGCTTAGGTTCAAATGCGGCTGGGATTGACTTGAATTAAGTCAAGACGCTAAGGCATAAGGAAGGTGCGGAAGAGAGGGGGCGCTTGGGTCTAGCCGTGCAAGAGGTGGGTCCGAATCACTTAGGCAGCGTTGACCTTGGCTGCCTTAGGACCTAGGGCTACTTTCCAGAAATAGAGGAAAGGAGGGTCAAGGGCACGGGTGGCCAAAGTAGGAGAGGTCGACTTAGGGGGGTTGACCAAGGGATATTGCGACAAGGACTTACCTAAATTAGGACAAGGGAGGTTCCGGTAAGTCTATCTAAGGGGTGTTGACTTAAGCTGGTCAATGGTTCCTACGGGTATCAAAGTGGGTGAGGCCAGGTGGAGGCCACCTAACTAAGAAAGAGGGAGGTGAGAAGGACGCCAATTGCCAAAGGCAAGGGTTGGCGGGGAGATTCCTTCCTACGGTAGAGGAGGAAAAGGGGCGCTCAATTCTAAACTGAAATGAGAGCTAAGAGACTTGCTAGAGAGAGACTAGCAAATAAGGATTCGACTCCAATTTCCTTCCTAAAAATGAGGAGGGAATTGGCTCGGCTTTCTTCCAATTGTTAGGAAGGGGAGGCACGTGGCCAAAGACAAAAGGTAAGACTTCAACGTTAGGCGCGTGGGGACTCCTTCTTCTCTTCTTCACGAGGGACACAAGGGGTGACTCGACAAGAAAGGGATTAGGCAAGAGCTAAAGGGGTAAAGCTGGCTAACACTCAAGGTAAGAGCATGAGGAGGCAAGGGGAGAACTCCATGCGAGAGGGACTAAAGACGGTGGAGGAAAAGAAAGGGGGAAGTGCGATAACAAGGTTGGCTCCAACGTTGACAAGTGTAAATCGTGGGATCTACAGAGGAATGGTGTGCGACATAGAGGGGGAAAGCTGGCTCGGTTCAGGTGGGTAATAATTAGGGAAGGTGAGGTGGAGAGGAGCTAAGGTAAGATACCAAAAATGGAGGAGACGAGCTGGGGCAAGGAGGAGGTGGCGAATTCCTAGACCTCACTTCCAAAAGGAAAACGTGTGATGGCCTCTACGAAATCGGCAAGGGCTCTAAGGGCTGAGAAAGGTAAAACGTGTGGGGCCAAGGTCTCGAGAGGGAGTGGTGACCTGGTGATGAGGCTTGGGGCTAACAAAAAGGAAGGGGCTCGATAGGGAAGAGGAGGAGGTGGCGTTCTCACAACGCTCCACCAAAATAGAAATACGTGTGAGAGTCAACAAAAACGGTAGAGGGATTATGCGAGGGAAAAGGTGAAAACGCCAGGGGTAGGCTGCTCGACAAGGATGGAGGGACTAGCTGGTGAGGTGGCAGTAGCTGCAGGCTGGGATGACGACACATGGCGACACCAATGGCTAAGATGAGAGGAAGGACTCGGTTGACTACAAGATTGGCAACAAAATTGGTAAGGAGATTGCGAGGAGAGGGATTTACCGGATTTGGGGGAATTCGATGGAGTCTTGGATGATTCTCGGCTGGGACCGAATCAACCAAGTGGGACAGGTGGCTAGGTAAATCTGGGAGGCTAAGGGGATGGCTGACACGTGGCTCACTCAAGGGCTAGGATTAAACAAAAGAGAGAAAGAATAGGACTTACCAAATGAAGACCGGCGGCCAAGGAAGGTGCGAGCTAGCACCGGCGGCTAGGGTGATTTACCCTAGTGCGCTCCTCCAACAATGGACCAGAATACCCTCAGCTTGTTATTGAACAGTTCCACGGTCAGGGGCAGATTAGTCCACGCCAGAAAAGGGCCAAAGTCTGGCCGGAATCACAGAAAATTCACCGGAAATTGCAGGGTTCAGGCCGGGCCTAAAACACGAGAACGAGTAGCCGGATGAAGCTCAAATTCAGCCGTTTGATTCCTTTTGATGGGGCGTCTTCTTTTTTGTATTTCTTTCTTTGTTTTGACGCCTTTTGATGCACTTTGCAAGCCCTTTTTGCTTGCTGGATTTGTGCATCCGTTTTGCCCAAAAACGGAGGCAACCAAAGAGGCCGTTTTTTGAGGACGCTCGTGGGGAACCTTCGTGCGTAGCGTGAGGGAAAGAACTCAAGAAAGCCAAGGAGTTCTTGAGACGCGTAAGCAAGGGTTTAATTCTGTTTTCAGCCGCGGGATGTGAGCTCAATCTCACGGGTTTACACCGAGGGATTGAAATCCATCTTCTAGCCGAACTCAAGATCAAAACCGAGCAACGTGTTGCTCACTAACTTTTCTTGTTTTCTCTTCGTACTAACCTTTTTCTCTTGCGCTACTTTGATGTCTTTTGCTGCTGCTACCAGGTCGCCCAAGTTGCTGCAGCCTTCCCGGGATGAAGACAGCCTCACAACCTTCTTTGTGCTTGAGAAGGAAGGCACCGTGCTTCAAGAAAATGCTCGTGGGGTATTCTTCGTGGTCCGTTGGAGACGCCGCGCGCCGGAGCTTGCTGCTATCCTTAGGCCGTGATCCTTAGGTCGACGGGGAGAGGAAGAAACCAGAAAACAAGGTCGAGTGGAAGAGGGAGACCTTCGGTTGACAAGAGGGCTGAAGACGATGCAGATCTTCACCTTGGGGTTTGAAAGGTAGATGACGCCAAGAGAGATGACGTTAGGCTAGGGAGATACCTTGAGGACGAGTGGAGGAGAAGAGGCTGCGCCATGGATGAGGAGGGACGCCAAGGAGAGAAGGGAGACCACCGCGGGAGAGGGGTGAGCCAAGGGGAGTACGAGAGAGAGAAAGGGCATTCCGCCCAACACAATTCCTCAATTCATTTTCATTATTCAAAAGCATAACATTTACATGAATTCAATGACTTAAATAATAGCCTAAGCAACTCGGTTCACATTCCGAACCGGTTCACTAAAGAAACAAATCAAAAACGGACTCAAATGGATCCAAAAACGGAACTCAAATGAAATCCAAAAACGGAGCTCCATGGGATCCAAAAACGGAACTCCATGGGGTCCAAAAACGGAACTCCATGGGATCCAAAAACGAGCTCCAATAACTCAATCCTAATGGACGCTATTCGTCCAAATAAAATGGTCCGTGGATCATTTGGATCCACTTGCTTGGGCGCATGGTTGAGCTTGGACCCAAGGGCCAAGCCGGGTCCGACTAGGCTCGTAAGTGCTGGACGTGAGTCCAGCAAGGCAGCTAGGCCAGCCACGGAGGAAACTATACAGCTTGGAGTTCTTGCAGTGGGCGGAGCGGGCGGAGCAACAACGGCCAAGCGTGAGCGAAATTGGATTAAACCTCAAGGTGGCTTTGATCCGTTTTTAGGACTTTCCCGAACTTGATTGGTCTAACCTATGGTCGAGTCCTAACCCAAGTTCACACGAGGTAGTCTAGGTCGAACCTAGGCAAAAGGGGGTTGAGCCGGTCCAAGCTCAACCATGCGCCCAAGCAAGTGGATCCAAATGATCCACGGACCATTTTATTTGGACGGATAGCGTCCATTAGGATTGATTTTTTGGAGCTCGTTTTTGGATCCCATAGAGTTCCGTTTTTGGACCCCATTGAGTTCCGTTTTTGGATTTCTTTGGAGCTCCGTTTTTTAGATCCAATTGAGTTCCGTTTTTGTTTTGATTCTTTAGTGAACCGGTTCGGAATGTGAACCGAGTTGATTAGGAAGTTATTTAAGTGATTGAATTCATGTAATTGTTATGCTTTTGAATAAGGAAAATGAATTGAGGAATTGTGTTGGGCGGAATGCCCTTTCTCTCTCTCGTACTCCCCTTGGCTCACCCCTCTCCCGCGGTGGTCTCCCTTCTCTCCTTGGCGTCCCTCCTCATCCATGGCGCAGCCTCTTCTCCTCCACTCGTCCTCAAGGTATCTCCCTAGCCTAGCGTCATTCTCTTGGCGTCATCTACCTTTCGAATCCCAAGGTGAAGATCTGCATCGTCTTTAGCCCTCTTGTCAACCGAAGGTCTCCCTCTTCCACTCGTCCTTGTTTTCTGGTTTCTTCCTCTTCCCCTCGACCTAAGGATCATGGCTAAGGATAGCAGCAAGCTCCGGCGCGCGGCTTCTCCAACGGACCACGAAGAATACCCCACGAGCATTTTGTTGAAGCACGGTGCCTTCCTTCTCAAACACAAAGAAGGTTGTGAGGCTGTCTTCATCCCGGGAAGGCTGCAGCAACTTGGGCGACCTGGTAGCAGCAGCAAAAGACATCAAAATAGCGCAAGAGAAAAGGTTAGTACGTAGAGAAAACAAGAAGAGTTGGTGAGCAACACGTTGCTCGGATTTGTTATTGTGTTCGGCTAGAAGGAGGATTTCACTCCCTCGGTGTACACCCGAGAGTTTGAGCTCTCATCCCAAGGCTGAAAACAGCACCAAATTCTTGCTTACGCGTCTCCAGAACTCCTTGGCGTTCTTGAAGTTCTTCCCCTCACGCTACGCACGAAGGTTCCCAAAGAGCATCCTCACAAGAGCGCTTTGGTTGCCTCCGTTTTTGAGCAAAACGGATGCACAAATCCAGCAAGCAAAAAGGGCTTGCAAAGTGCATCAAAAGGCGTCAAAACAAAGAAAAGATTACAAAGAAGAAGACGCCCCATCAAGAGGAATCAAATAGTGGAAACGAGCTTCATCCGGTTGATTAATCGCATGTTTTAGGCTAGGCCTGAATTCAGCAAATCCGGTGAACTTTCTGTTGATTCCGGCCAGCTTTTGGCTAATTCCGGTGTGGACTAATCTGCCCCTGATCGTGGAAAAGCTTAGTTACAAATCAAGGGTTTTCTGGTCCATTGTTGGAGGAGCGCACTAGGGTAAATCACCCTAGCCGCCGGTGCTAGCTCGCACCTTCCTTGGCCGCCGGTCTTCATTTGGTAAGTCCTATTCTTTCTCTCTTTTGTTTAATCCTAGCCCTTGAGTGAGCCACGTGTCAGCCATCCCCTTAGCCTCCCAGATTTACCTAGCCACCTGTCCACTTGGTTGATTCGGTCCCAGCCGAGAATCATCCAAGACTCCATCGAATTCCCCCAAATCCGGTAAATCCCTCTCCTCGCAATCTCCTTACCAATTTTGTTGCCAATCTTGTAGTCAACCGAGTCCTTCCTCTCATCTTAGCCATTGGTGTCGCCACGTGTCGTCATCCCAGTTGCAGCTCCTGCCACCTCACAGCTAGTCCCTCCTTCCTTGTCGAGCAGCCTACCCCACACGCTTTCTCCTTGCTCCATCGCCTAAGTTTCTACCGCTTTCTTATAAACCACACGCAAATTTCCTTTTGTGTTGGAATCTTGAGGTAGCGCCACCTCCTACTTACCAAAACCCATTCCCAACTTCGTCTCCTCCATTTTTGGTATCTTACCCAAGCCCCTTTCCACCTCGTGCTCCCTCATCATGACCCCACCTAAACCGAGCCAGCTCCTTCCTTCCACCTCGTCAACCAATTCTTTGTAGGCCCCACATATTCCACTTGTCATCCTTAGAACCCACCCTCGTCTTGCTTCTCCCTCTCGTTCCCCTTGCCCCACCGTCCATCGATTCTTCTCGCATAAGGTGTAACTCCTGCCACCTCATGCTTTCCCCTTTAGTGTAGCCAACCTTACCCTTTAGTCCTTGCCTTAGCCAACTCTTGACCCTGTGTATCCCCTTGGCCCGAGCAAAGGAGAAGAAGAAGAACCACGCGCTTCAAATTGGAAACTTACCCTTAACGCCAGCCACGCGTCCTCCCTTTCCTCTCGTTAGGAAAGACTCATTCCCTTTCCTTTTCGCTAGCTCTCTTCTAGCGTCTCTTCTTAGTGGCTCTTCCCCTTGCCACGAGTTGCCTCCTTGGCATTGCTCCACGTGTGGATCTATCCTTAAAACTTAAGGAAAGAAGACCACATGGACAGCTTCCTCCCATTTTGGAAGGAAGAACGTAGCGCCAACTCCCTTGCCTCCTTGGCACTTGGGCCCTCTCAACCTCCCTCCTTCTTCGTAGGTACCTGGTACGGGCCCACCTTAGGCAACCCGTAGCCTTTGACCAGATCAGTCAACACCCTTTAGGAAATCTTAGCCGAGTCCCTTCCTTGCTCCCCTTTAGTCAAACCCTTAACACGTCACCCCTTAGTCAAACCTCTCTAGGTCGACCTCTCCCATTTGGTGACCCACGTCCTTGAACCTCCTTTCCTCTATTTCTGGAAAGTAGCCCTAGGTCCTAAGGCAGCCAAGGTCCTAAGTGATTCAGACCCACCTCTTGCACGGCTAGACCCAAGCCACACCTTCCGCACGCACCTTCCTCTTCCTTAGATCTTGACTTAATTCAAGTCAATCTCATCCGCATTTGATCCTAAGCCAGTCCCTAGTCTACCTTGTCCTAGCTGACCTTAAGCCTTGACTTAGCCCACCTAAACCTCGACCTAGCCAGCCATCCATAGCCGGACCTCACTCGTAGCTAGGTCTGCCCGAGCTCTAACTGAGCTCTCCTCCTACCCGTAGCTAGGTTCTCCCGGTTCTAGACCGAACCCTCCCTTGCCCAAGGTTCTCCCCACGCACAACGGGACCCTTCCAGCTTCGGCACCTCACTTGCTGCCGCGTTCCCCACACGGCCAGGAGGGCCTATCCCAGCAGTAGCTAGACACAAGCTGCTGCCTCTTGCTCACGGCCAGGAGGGCCGTTTTCCAGCAACACGCCCGGCGTCCTTAGCCGGCCATTTGAAGATTCCCGGTGTAGCTTCTACCTTGCTGCGCGGATCCAGCTGCAGCCCTCTTCCTCCGGAGTTCTTCCTCACGGTTGCTGCATTGCCCGAGGTTGGGGATTCACCTCGTGGCCTTCTTGCTGAAAGCCAAGAATAGCTTGGCTGGTAACGCCCTCTGACTCCCTTGTAGTTTCGCGGGTCGGGTGCATTTGCTTTCGTATTTGCTTGAGCCCGGCTTTGGCCTTGGTTGATTCCAGCGGTACCTCGACGGCCCTTGGCCTAGACACGACCACTAATCGACGAGCCTACTTAGGGTATTGGGTGTGGTTTGTTACGTATAGCATGGTTTGTGTGGTTTAATGGTTTGAATTGAGGGAGTTGCGAGAGTACTTTTGTATCGCGCACGCTTGTACGGCCTCACATCCCTCGTAGATTTCTGTAGTAGGTTTTGAGTTAGTTAGGTTTTTGGGATTACCCCTACTTGTTCATCACGTCCTATTCGGTTTGCGCTGGGGTCCTGTCTGGCCGGGTAGTTCCTTGTATAATTTGTTTAGGATTTTGGTCTAAATTCCTCGAGGCGATCTTGGCAGTAGGACCTCGACTCCTTGGGTCGGCCCGTTGGGGTCGGGATCCTAACAATTGGTGGACGGACTCGTAATTATATGTGCTACAAAAGTTGTTTAGGGCATCAGAAGAGATTCTGCCCTTAACCCGACGTTTTTGGCCCTGCAACGTGCTCAAAGCCTGAACGTACAGAACCTGTCTGCGGGAGCAGTTCGGCCAGAAGATTATGTAGTTTCAGTGACTTCCCGAGGTCAAAACAAGCTGAAATTTTCAGCATAGTCAGATAACTATCTCCTCTTAGTACTGACAAAATTTGAAGTCAAGAGTACTCTCGCAACTCACTCAATCCAAACCATCAAACCACACAACCACATCTATACGTAACAAACCACACCCAATACCCTAGGTAGGCTCGTCGATTAGCGGTCGTGTCTAGGCCAAGGGCCGTCGAGGTACCGCTGGAATCAACCAAGGCCGAAGCCGGGCTAAAGCAAATACGAAAGCAAATGCACCCGACCCGCGAAACTACAAGGGAGTGAGAGGGTGTTACCGGCCAAGCTAGTCTTGGCTGTCCGCAAGGAGGCCACGAGGTGAATCCCCAACCTCGGGCAATGCAGCAACAGTGAGGGAGATCTCCGGATGAGGAAGAAGCGGATTGGATCCCGCGAAGAGGTGGAAGCTACACCGGCAGTCTTCAAATTGCCGGCTATGGACGCCGGACGTGTTGCTGGAATACGGCCCTCCTGGCCGTGAGCAAGAGACCGCAGCTAGTGGTTAGCTACTGCTGGGATAGGTCCTCCTGGCCGTGCTGGGATCGCTGCTCCAAGAGGGTACCAGAACTGGAAGTGCCTCGCCGTGCGTAGGGGAGGACCTTCGGAAGGCTGGGTTCGGTTTAGAACCTGGAAGAACCTAACTACGGGAAAAGATAAGAGCTCGGTTTAGAGCTCGGGCAAACCTAGCTACGAGAGGGTCCGGTTAAGGGTGGCTGGCCAGGTCAAGGCGGACTAAGGACTGGCTTAGGTTCAAATGCGGCTGGGATTGACTTGAATTAAGTCAAGACGCTAAGGCATAAGGAAGGTGCGGAAGAGAGGGGGCAGCTTGGGTCTAGCCGTGCAAGAGGTGGGTCCGAATCACTTAGGCAGCGTTGACCTTGGCTGCCTTAGGACCTAGGGCTACTTTCCAGAAATAGAGGAAAGGAGGGTCAAGGCACGGGTGGCCAAAGTAGGAGAGGTCGACTTACGGGGTTGACCAAGGATGTTGCGATGAGAAATCCTCTCCTTCTCCCTAAAGACGCCTATGAACAAAATGCCAAAAGAGTACGAGTTAGAAAGCGAAGAAGAGACTTCGTCCGAATCCGAAGATGAGAGTAGCACCGATTCTTCAAGCGATGAAGAGGTAAAAGTGCCAAGTCGGGAGTGTGCCAAAATCGGCGCCCTCAAGCCTTCAGAACGTGCAAGGACTGAAATTTCAGAAAAAGGGATTCTTGGAGCCCCTCCTATCCCTATTCATAAGAGCAGCACGAGTATCACGTCAAAAGATACTAAAGGCATACTTGGCCCAGCCGAGACATTCAGTGCTATGCGGCCTTTGGAATGGGTTCAACCTAGAACAACAAGTGAAACCAAAGGCCCGACCAATAGAATAAGTCGGCAAGACGAAGAGACACAAAGCACTCCAATGGCATCTACGAAGGATTACTTCCCCTACCTACCCAGACGTCAGAACAAATAAGGGAAAGCAATAGAGCGTGTCCAAACTCAAACGAAGAGTGCTCATCTAGCCTAACACAAGCGGATAGTAGGGTGACACCACTTGAAGAACTAACGCCTGAGGCAAGTCCTAAAGTGACGCCGATGCAAAGCAAAGAAGAAATCTTCACCCTAGCGTCACCTTTTAGATGGGCAGATGAGCCATGGAATCAAGAAAACCGTGAGCAAACAAAGATAGAAACAATGGGGCAGCCAGCCATGGGCAGCAAAGGGTTGTTACCACCTCCTAGCATCCTTATGAACCAACCTAAGGAGGGTGGTATGGATCACGAGTTCTTTGAGTCTCCCAAAAGTGCACGTATGAAACTCCAACAAGGGGCGACTCAAGAATTGACAAGCCTAAACGCCAAGCTAAATAGAGCCCAAGACAAGAGACCCTCTCTTGTTCAGCGCCAAGAAGGAAAAGAGGTAGTTGCCGCCTCAAAAAGAAACAAAACGGGTTCTAAACCCGGGTGTAAGCAAAGAACCAAACCGCTTAACATCCGGGAGCAGTTTGAAGAAGAGCTCCTAGCAAAGACAAACGGAATCCTCCCTGAGTCTGAAGAGGAAAACGAAAATATTATTGAGGAGCGTCATGACCTTAAAGCGACAGACATAGGAGCAGCCGGTGCTCAGTACACCGTGACCACCTTTGCCTCTTCCCAGCGTCAGATACAGTCTGGGAAAGGTGGTCGGCAACACAACTTGTCGACTCTAGGAAACTATATAGAGGAACTCTACCCAGAGCGTGGAGAGCATACCAATTTCCAGACTCTCCAAACTGTAGTCGGGAGTTAAGGGATCCTCATGACTCCCTTAACCAAAACATGTCAGGCTTATTACTAGGCCCCGACTATAGTAAGCGCGCAGCAGAAGCGCAGTGGCCTGTCCTAGTGAGCAGCAACACTTGGCAATCGCAGAACCACGGGCAGACCACCACACGGAAAGCGAGCATAAGCGGAAGCAAACAGCAGCAAGGGCAGCAAAGGCTTCACATCGGGCAGCTGCCTAGAGACTATGGCCCCAGAAAGACACATCAAGAAACGAGTAAGACAACTCGGGTCTTCACTCAAGTTTTCAAGAAAGGGCCGAGAGGAAGTTTCCTCAACCAGAGGAACTCCTTAGAAGTACTACCCCGGGACTATGGACCAAAAGAAAAATTTATGTGGGTAGCACGTGGAACTCAGACCCATCCGGAAAAAGGTAAAGCAAGAGCTTGGGGACAAGCTCATTTTAAGGAGGGTGGATCTGTTACGAGCCAAAAATCTAGCCAGCTTGTAAGGGCTGAACCAAGGACCAAGCCGGGTCCGACTTGGCTCGTAAGGGCTGGACGTGAGTCCAGCAAGGTATCTAGGCCAGCTTCAGAGGAATACTTACAGCTTGGAGTTCTTGCAGAGGCGGAGCGGGCGGAGCAACAACGGCCAAGCGTGAGCGAAATTAGATTAAACCTCAAGGTGGCTTTGATCCGTTTTTTAGGACTCTCCCGTACTTGAATGGTCTAACCAATAGTCGAGTCCTAACCCAATCACAAGAGGTAGTCTAGGTCGAACCTAGGCAAAAGGGGGTTGAGCCGGTCCAAGCTCAACCATGCGCCCAAGCAAGTGGATCAAATGATCCACAGACCATTTTATTTGGACGAATAGCGTCCATTAGGATTGATTTTTTGGAGCTCGTTTTTCGATCCCATGGAGTTCCGTTTTTGGACCCCATTGAGTTCCGTTTTTGGATCCCATGGAGCTCCGTTTTTGGATTTCATTTGAGTTCCGTTTTTGGATCCATTTGAGTCCGTTTTTGATTTGTTTCTTTAGTGAACCGGTTCGGAATGTGAACCGAGTTGATTAGGAAGTTATTTAAGTCTTTGATTTCATGTAATCAGTATGCTTTTGAATAATGAAAATGAATTGAGGAATTGTGTTGGGCGGAATGCCCTTTCTCTCTCTCGTACTCCCCTTGGCTCACCCCTCTCCCGCGGTGGTCTCCCTAATCCCCTTGGCGTCCCTCGTCACCCATGGCACAACGTCTTCTTCGACCACTCGTCCTCAAGGATCTCCATGCCCTAATGTCATCCTCCATGGCGTCCTCTTCATTCCAGCCCCTTAGGTGAAGGACGCATCCCTTTACCCTCTTGTCAACTGAAGGTCTCCCTCTTCCACTCGACCTTGTTTTCTGGTTTCTTCCTCTCCCCCTCGACCTAAGGATCACGGCCTTGGGATAGCAGCAAGCTCCGGCGCACGGCGTCTCCAACGGACCACGAAGAATACCCCACGAGCATTTTGTTGAAGCACGGTGCCTTTCTTCTCAAACACAAAGAAGGTTGTGAGGCTGTCTTCATCCCGGGAAGGCTGCAGCAACTTGGGCGACCTGGTAGTAGCAGCAAAAGACATCAAAGTAGCGCAAGAGAAAAAGGTTAGTACGAAGAGAAAACAAGAAAAGTTGGTGAGCAACACGTTGCTCGGTTTTGATCTTGAGTTCGGCTAGAAGGTGGATTTCAATCCCTCGGTGTACACCCGTGAGATTGAGCTCTCATCCCGCGGCTGAAAACAGAATTAAACCCTTGCTTACGCGTCTCAAGAACTCCTTGGCATTCTTGAAGCTCTTCCCCTCACGCTACGCACGAAGGCTCCCACGAGCGTCCTCAAAAAAGGGCCTCTTTGGTTGCCTCCGTTTTGAGCAAAGCGGATGCACAAATCCAGCAAGCAAAAAGGGCTTGCAAGGTGCATCAAACGGCGTCAAAATAAAGAAAAGAATACAAAGAAGAAGACGCCCCATCAAGAGGAATCAAATAGTGAAAAACGAGCTTCATCCGGTTGATTAATCGCGTATTCTAGCCTCGGCCTGAATTCTGCAACTCCGGTGGAATTTCTGTTGATTCCGGCCAGACTTTGGCCTATTTCCGGCGTGGACTAATCTGCCCCTGACCGTGGACAAGTTCAATTTCAGCTTAAGGGTATTCTGGTCCATTCATTGGAGGAGCGCACTAGGGCAAAACACCCTAGCCGCCGGTGCTTCACACGTTTCCTTGGCCGCCGGTCTTCATTTGGTAAGTCCTATTCCTTCTCTTTTGTGTTTAATCTCAGTCCTTGCCTATACCACGTGTCAGCCATCCCCTTAGCCTCCCAGATTTACCTAGCCACCTGTCCCACTTGGCTGATCTCGTCCCAGCTGAGAATCAATCCATAGCCCATCGTAATCCACCAAATCCGGTAGATTCCCCCTTGCCGCAATCCCCTTTCCAACTTCGTTGCCTTGTTTTAGTCAACCGAGTCCAGCCTTTAATCTTCACCCTTGGTGTCGCCACGTGTCCTAATCCTAGCTTACCCATCCTGCCACCTCACCAGCTGGCCCCTCCCTCCTTGTCGAGCAGCCTGCCCCACACGTCTTTCCCTTTTCCATCGTACAGCCACTCTACCGTTTTTGTTGACTCTCACACGTATTTCCATTTTGGAGAAGTCGTGAGAGGGTGCCACCTCCTACTCCCAAATCATATCCCTAACATCACGCCAGCCCAGTCCCTCTCCATCTGCCACCTATACAGCCCACCCTTGCCCTTGGCCCACACGAGGTCTCCCTTCCCTCGTCAAGCCTTACCGCATCCCTTAGCATCCTCACGAGGTTTCCCAACTTGGAAGGGAAGTCACACGAGAGTGCCACCTCCTCCTTGCCCCAGCTCGTCTCCTCCATTTTTGGTATCTTACCTTAGCTCCTTGCCACCTCGTGCTTACCGCTCTTGACCCCACCTGAACCGAGCCAGCTTCTTCCTTCCACCTCGTTAACCAATTCCTTGTAGGTCCCACGGTTTACACTTGTCAACGTTGGAGTCAACCTTGTTATCGCACTTTCCCTTTCTTTTCCTCCACCGTCTTTAGTCCCTCTCGCATGGAGTTCTCCCCTTGCCACCTCATGCTCTTAACTTTAGTATTATCCAGCGTGACCCCTTAGCCCCCATCTTTCCCATTTTGCCTTGCTCGTCCCCTTTGAGTCCGTTGAGAAGAAGAGAAAGAGAACTCGAGCAATAAGTTGAAGACTTACTTTTTTGGCAAAGGCCACGTGCCTCTCCCTACTCACGAATTTAGGGAGCAAGCCGAGCCAATTCCCTCCTTATTCATTAGGAAGGAGATTGGAATCATTTCCTAATTTGCTAGTCTCTCTCTAGCAACTCTCTTAGCTCTCAATTCATTTTGGAATTGGGCGCCCCCTTCCCTCCTCACTCTAAGGAAGGAAATCTCCACGCCAACCCGTGCCTTTGGCAATTGGCGTCCTTCTCATCTCCCTCTTTCTTAGTTAGGAAACCGCCACCTGGCTTCACTCCCCTTAGGAACCCTTGACCAGCCAAGTCAACCCTCACCAGCTAGGAAAGTCTTAGCCGAGTCCACCATTCCGTCGCCTTAGGTTAGTCCCAACCGCGCCAAGCCTTACTTCGTTTTGAGTAAGCCTTCACGCGCCAACCTAGTCAACCCCCTAAGTCGACTTATCCATTTTGGTAACCCGCGTCCTTGAGCCTCCTTTCCTCTTATTCTGGAAAGTAGCCCTAGGTCCTAAGGCAGCCAAGGTCAACGCTGCCTAAGTGATTCGGACCCACCTCTTGCACGGCTAGACCCAAGCCGCCACCTCTCTTCCGCACCTTCTTCATTCCTTAGCGTCTTGACTTGATTCAAGTCAACCCAGCCGCATCTGAACCTAAGCCAGTCCTTAGTCCACCTTGTCCCAGCTGTCCCTAAGCCTTGACTTAGCTCACCTAAGCCACGACCTAGCCAGCCATCCATAGCCGGACCTCCCTCGTAGCTAGGTCTGCCTGAGCTCTCCTCCTTCCCGTAGTTAGGCTCTCCCGGGTTCTATACCGAACCCAGCCCTTCCGAAGGTCATCCCCACGCACAGCGGGACCCTTCCAGCTTCGGCACACCCCTTGCTGCCGCGCTCCCTTCACGGCCAGGCGGGCCTCTTCCAGCAGTAGCTTGTGACTTGCTGCTGTCCCTTGCTCACGGCCAGGAGGGCCGTATTCCAGCAACTCGTCGGCATCCCTAGCCAGCCATTTGAAGACTTCCGGTGTAGCGTCCACTTCATCGCGAGATCCAGTTCGCTGCCGACCTCAACCGGAGTCCTCCTCGTTTGTTGCTGCATTGCCCGAGGTTGGGGATTCACCTCGTGGCCTTCTTGCTGAAAGCCAAGATTAGCTTGGCCGGTAACCCTCTCACTCCCTTGTAGTTCGCGGTCGGGTGCATTTGCTTTCGATTTGCTT